>NC_085138.1:227935787-228220872 GCF_035046485.1 Aedes albopictus
TTATTTTTGATCACTCGATTAATCCGGTCATACTGGCCATGAGCTTTACTCGGCGCAATATTTTATTATACTTCGAAAACACTCGAGTATAAATCCATCTCACCATCCAAAGTTTTCTGGCAACATTTCCAACATGAGCTTCGACACGAACGACACTCAATCACAAAAAAAAACAAAACAAAACCAAATCACCTTTTCGCAAAAATATATTACAATTTACACTATTGTTGAATCTCCTCTGCCAATAATAATCATGGCAGGATCGCCAATGTGGAATCCTGCTATTTATCTTACTTTATATTGCTACTACAAGCCTCCTAAATTGCGTGGTTTACCGCACCGGCCTGGCAAGCTACTCGTGTGTCCAAACTTTAATCTTTGACTACCACGTCATCTTCGGTATGCAAGGAACTCACATTATGTAGGATGCCACAATAGGCTCCTAAAGGCCTATCTCAATTTCTGCATAATTCGATCAAGCATTGATTAAAACGACATGTTTACTCATTTTTTAAGTATTGCGCGCAAACCCCAAAATTTTATTCCCACCTTTGGGTTTCCGCGCCGAAGACCCAGCGCCAGATTCGGCGACAAAGAAAACTGACAGCAGTCGCCAAACAGTTGGCAATCCTGATATTTGACGGCGGCCGCCCGGTAGTCATGGGAGTGGATTGTTGTCACGCAAATAGATCTTTTCGCTGAAAATGCATGTGTATTGTGTTATTGTTGACAGATTTTCTGCAGTGTTAGTGTGAAATTCAGCGGTTTTCTGTATCGCGTAAGCCTTCGCTGGAAGAAAACGTCATGTTGTTCAGCGAAGCAAGGAAAATTTTCAGTGAAAAAAGCAATATTCCTATTAGGTAAAGCACATAAAATATATTTTCAAAAATTTTAATAATTTTTGCAACACTCCTTGTTTAGCACTAAATTTTGGGTAAATTTTGTTTGCCGTGTATGTCAAACAGGAACATTTATTGTCAAAAGTGAGCCAATGTGGTGTCTTTTGCAACCCGCCGTTTCACTTTCGTTACGTCAAGGTTGACCTCGAATGTCAAACAAGACCTGCTCATCATTATTTTATTTTTGTGGTACCTTGTGGTATGCACATAATAAATTATTGTGTTACTTCATTACGTTTAGCGTGTATGTTTACATTGAGTATCTGTCATATGTGGAGATGTTGTTATTGTTGTCTGGAGTGTGAATCATTTATGTAATATTGAAGTATCGGTAATAAAGTGTATACAAATAATGAATACAGTTGTTGAATAATCATTACAGAAAAAGATTCTCACATTGGCGACGAGAACGGTGAACAGTGCATGTGAAATTAGTTTAATTTCGGTTCGGGAAGTGTTGTCTTTGGAAAAAGAAAGAGATGAGTGGTGTGTGTGGTGCATGCAGAGTGGTGATGACCTTCAGGTGATGACTTGTGATTGAATTTCAACATTGGAATCAAAAAGGTAAATATTGTGTATTGAGGGATGTGCACAAAAGTGCACGCGGCCTACCGCTTCCGAAAGGTACGGCCGCGGTTTTCACTCCCTTTTTACTTCATCCTTATGGGGAGTAACATTGCGGCGTTTCCTACGGTGCGGCTGTTCCTTTCGAAAACGATAGACCGCGTGAACTTTTTTTGCAAAGCCCCTTTTTGAAACATTTCAACGACCGCGCGGTGTTTACGTTTCAAGAAATCTGACAATACTAACTGTTGAATCAAACAATGTATTTGTACCTTCGACTAATGACAATAATCAACCTGTGAGAGATTTTGATGGTGATCAGTATTGTTTAGTTCAAATCGATGACAATCACTATTGTCAGATAAAGAAATAAAGAACTGTGAAGAAAATCCAAGTTTTGTTGATTGTGATATTGATACTCGTTGAATAGGGTTGTTGTCCTAAATCTAGACTTAAATGCTGAATGGTGAATGCAGCATTAATTTGTTAACCAGATGGCCGAGGAAGGCGTAGAGGTGAAACAATATTTTGAAATCAAATTTTGCCGTTGTTGTTAAAAGCCAGTGAAGGCGATGAAAGCCAATGAAGGCGATAAAAGCTAATGAAGGCGACATTCTCGAAATAGCCGTAAAAGGCGGAAAGGATTACAGATAGAAAAGCCGTTGAAGGCAGAAAGACTTTTCAAAAGCAGGAAAGAGCCGAATAAGGCGAAAAACTGTCGATGGCGGAAAGTTCCGTCGGAGAGTGAAAATCTGTTGAAGGCGGAAAAAGCCGTTGAAGGTGGAAATGCCGTTGAAGGCGGTAAGACCTGCAAGGCAGATATAGTCGATTCTTTGTAGAGCCGTATAAGGCGAATTGTGTTATTAAAAATTAAAGTACTAAAAACGCAACTGTGTCGTAAATTTCGTAAGAAACAAATTGCCAGCCAACGCAGATTTAAGGGCTGTTTGCAGATCAGAAGGAATTTCTCGGCCTATCTTGATGCATGGGAAATTCCTTGGCTGAATCGCTAAAGAAACCGTTTTTTCTTTGATCGCAGTACGCAGTTGCGAAGAAATGACAGTTCAAATGGCAGTCACCGTAGAAAGTTTCTGCCAGGAATCGTTCTAGAAGTTTCTTGAGCGATTTCTCTTGAGCTCCAATCTGGGCTTTATAGATAAATTTAACCATTACAAATGAAATTTCACACCAATTAAGTTGCAGCTGAGAAGGCGAAAGACAAAACTAAACTTTAGGCTGAGCGTGACTAGAAAACCAGGAACGAATAGTATTTGAATATGTTCCAAATGCGAATATAACTGAGCAGATACTGAGATTGTTGTGGACCCACCTCAGCTGATATATATTGAAGTTATCATCAAAGTCCAAATAAAGTCGTAGCACTCGGGCTTGGACTGGGTACCAACTCTAGTACTGCATTTAGTCCCCGGTACCCAAGTTTGACGTTTGGCTGACTACCCTTATTCTATATACTTTGCGTCGTAGTAGCCGACGGTAAAGTAGTAGCTTACGAAAACATGTCAAGCTTCAATTTCAAAGTTCAAAAGGAAAACCGAAAGACGACCAGACTGCCGAAGCTCAAGCAGCAGTTTTCAAAGCATACATGGCACTTTGTAAGGTACATATAATATTAGAACAATATCTACCAGCTCTAAATTGTGATCTAATTTGTTTTTTTTAGAGCGAAACGCAACCCGACCGTGGCCGACTTGAACAAGGATACTTGAGTACTTGGTAGAAGAGGGCAAGAATCAAGTCTGAGTTCAAAATAAAATTTTATAAATTTTACTTCATTATGTTTTATTTTCATTATCGTTAAATTTTATGAAGACTTTTGACCGGAGGTACTCCGTTACGGTACTGAAAACTGGTTTATGCTGGATGGGAGATCGTTGTAGCCATATGTATACTTATTCTCAAACGGTTATGACGACAGCGGTTACAATTTAGCGTCAGTTCGGCTATACGTTCTCCCTGGTTGTTTCTGCATGCAAGAGAATTATGCCGGAAACGGAGCGAGGTATCGAGTCCCAACCAGCTGAAGATTTACCACGTTATAAGGAAGACGATTGAAAGATTGCAGCAAATCGAAGGCCTAGACGCACCCATTCCTTTCAACATCGTTCCAAATTGAAGTATCAGTGATCAGAGATGTCCATATCCTCGGTGTAGGAAAGAGAAATAGAAAATACACCACTCACGCTGTGTATCTCAACAGGAGCCCGTCTCTTATATGTGGATCCACCACTGCGATTCGGATGCACGCAAGCTTGGTGGGTAGAATTAAATCTCTTAGCTCCCTGAGCACTAGGCCACACAACAGTGCGGCGAGAGCGATTTAAAATTCTCTCCGGCGAAAGTGTAAAAAATCACCCGGGCGCGCGCTCCAGTGAGGTTTTTGCGCCAGAGTGCGCGCTGCGGTGAAACACCGGAGAGTTCTCGCCCCGGCGACACCATGGTGATGATTCGGTGACTGCTGGGTGAAAACACGAGAGAGCGCCGGAGAGCGATGCGCGCGAAAGAGTGAGCCACACTCGATCCAAGGCGAACGAGCAAGAGCACGCACTAGTGCTTGGTCTACCCACCACTAAAACAAGAGAAACTGGCTTCTTGGTGTGGTGAAAAATGTTCCTATCCCCAGTGTGGTCGATAAACTGACGCCGCAGTGTATCGCTACGGTGAAATGCCATCTCTGTCAGTGATAGGACAATTTAGGCAGTTTTTAATCCGAATCCATTAGTTTTAAAATCCTTCGAGCATTCCTAAAATGAAACGAAAGATAGTAAAAGGCGCACACCACGAAATTTTATGTTGATACGCCACCATTTTTCATGTTTACACTTGGACAAACAAACTGCTGATTGCTGATAGCAACAATAACGGAGTACTAGATATCCAATTTGGAGTGAAATGCAAGGTAATGTTAATTGCAGGTATTATACATTTTTGCTCTAGTACTCCATGAGCCCCGAAATTGGCTTCTTTAGCGGTGTTGAAATAATTCCATATTCTGAATCTGCATGCAAAACTGAGCCGAAATCCAAATTTTCATGAATTTTGGTGCTCGGGAACCTATTTAAAAATCAATTTGAAGTTTGTATGGGAGCGATTTGTTGAATCACCCCTCGTCGCATTTTGTACTGAGTGGAGTTGTCAAACAGCTACCCAGTTGTCAAAGGGTGATTTCAAAAAATCTCTTTGAAATTGATTTTAGGTACCAAAATAAAGTTCAAAAAATCTGAAAAAAATCATAGTGGCTCAGAAAAAGGTGCTCTTTCGTATAAAATCAAAAAATCGATACATTTTTCTTAATTTAAAAACCCAATTTTACACCAATGTATGGGACATGCACGACTTTATTTGGACTTTGTTATCATTGCTCAGTAAAGTATAATAAGTCTACGAGACGTAAAATGGTTGGCTCTTGAAACCAAATTAACATGAAGACATGATTTAACTAATGCCTTGTCCTCTCTTACAAGACTAAAAATGTAAGTTCAAGAAAATTAACATCAATGTGTGAGAATAATTAAACTGTCTTGGTAGTTTGCAAGATAGGAAGTCAAAATGACAGTTAAAGCATTCGTTGAAGCTAGACGACATATTCAGAGCAGTTGCTAACCACTAACCTGTTAAGTATCATGCTAGTCAAATGGCTAGTTGAATTGGATATTTAAAAAAATCGAACAATAAAAAATGAACTTTTCGGCTTAACTAGAAGTCTCTCAGGAATTCGAATAAAAAGCGATTTATAACCTATTGAATGCCACTAAATGTTAATGCGATTCAAGTACAGTGAGTTCTTGAGTAATCACTTCTGAAGTCCTTGAATATAAAATGTATCGGGTGTGGTCAGGAGGGGCATTTTGACTTATGATTGCCTAACACTGGATATAGTGCCATTTTTTTCTAATGAGTGGGCCATCTTGCCAAGAACTGTGGAACAAGTTAGAGAACAAGGTACAGCAGTACGCTCAACAACAAATTCTGCACAATAATTTCCTTACAGGAAGAAACAAATTTTGATCAGTTAAAGAAGTATTGAAACTATTAATGAGGAGAATAACGTACAGTATATCAAAAGCACAAGATATTGGAATAATAAAAGATAATCATTTCTGTAACTACAGGAATATATATATATATATCTAATGAAAGCTGGATTAAGAGGTTTGTTTTTCAGTCGAGCTTATTAAGAGGAAACAAACCATCATCGTTTAGCAAAAACTCGAAAGCAGTTTTCTCGCTGAAATCTCAACCAATGGGTATAAATATTTATCACTGTACTCTGGCCACCATCTGGATAACAGTGAAATAATTTTCAATGACGGTTTTGTGGCTTGGAGTAAGAAAACTGCTTTTGAATAATTGATGATTGCTGATGACTGAATGATGGTTATTTGAGCCTTAAGGCAAACAGGTACCATTTACTAACATGTTACCTTGTTTGAATTTTTAGATTTCATACACTGAAAAAACTGCAAATATTGTATGCATGTGTCGCACACATAGATTTTTGCAATATTTTGGAGGTACACCATTAAAATAAGTCCTACAGTTCAGAACCCAAAAGAGCGACATCAAAGGAACAAATTTTTGGTTTTTTAATGTTAAAATTGGTTTGATTGAGCACGAATCACCAGTTAATGCGGGGAAATATGCATCGTAGAATGTAAACCTATTGAACGACCAAACCGTAAAAATAAACTCATTCAGTTTGAAAGGTAAATCATGAAAATTCCGAAATTATCGGAAACATAATTCCTAAAAACGTGAGCACCTATATAGGTGAACCGTCGAAAATTGCTCCAATAAGATGATCGATTTATTTTGTTATCTGGAGAAAATTGCTTTGTATATATAATAATTGGTTACTACGATTACGTTTTCTGTTGGAAGCCGAAGTGACTGGCGGTGCGGAAATTCATATTTAACCTACTTATAAACATAGCAACTCGATTTAGATTAGTGCTAATTTCAGCTCTTAAGTAGCTTAATGATGCGCAATACCAGCAACCGGTTCAAATTTACGTCACAACTGCAACTTTGCATGTGCTTAAATGCGTGACTTTGATTTGGTACTGCGACGATGATGTATGTATTAAGAAGTTGAGATAATCATAGGATTACAACATGAAAAACAAAACAAAGAATGCATATTAATATTCTACTATACTTTCAGCTAGTGCGGGTGCGAGTTTTGTGAACAATATGTATTAAATATAATTCAAAAACTGGATGTTTTCAAGTTTTCAAATTACTATTTAGCTAAAACTAGTATTACAAATATTGCTTTGGACAAGTGACGTTTTTTGAAATCGTGATTTGATTTAAAAAAAGTATCAATCCCTTCGATATTTAAAAAACAAAATATATATAGCCAAACTGCTGAAAATATTCTGAACAAGAAACGAGTTCCAGCGAAGTTCGCAAGAAAAACATAAAATGAAATAGTGTTTGTATGACACTTGGACACTTTGGATCGAAAACGAGTTAATGGATATTGATAATTTTTTCGACATATTAGTTAAAAAAATGTCTGAATAATAATCTGAATATACATACCTTTTGTATGAGATTCTTCTATGAAAGGACATGTCAAAAAAAAAAAATCAGTAGGCAGTATACAATGTTTGGCAGTATACAAATGTTTTCAATGACAGCTAGATTGAAAACATTTGAGAAGAGGAAAGCAATTCAATTAATTCATCAGCAAAGGTAATATTTAGCTTGACACTCAGTATTAAAAATATTTTGGGATTTGGGAAAATACTTGGGTCAAAATAATATTTCTTTTTAGGTACAACCATAAGTAACAGCCAAGTAATTTACCAAAATGCCGAGCAGAGATGGATGACCAAATGGATGACTGTACTACTAATTCTTATGTGAGACTGAAGCGAGACGTTCATAAACTGAGGAGACTATAAGCGAAAACAACGTGGAGTGACCTTGCTGCGGATCTGGAGAAAAAACGAGATGTGGTACCTTGTGGTATGCACATAATAAATTATTGTGTTACTTCATTACGTTTAGCGTGTATGTTTACATTGAGTATCTGTCATATGTGGAGATGTTGTTATTGTTGTCTGGAGTGTGAATCATTTATGTAATATTGAAGTATCGGTAATAAAGTGTATACAAATAATGAATACAGTTGTTGAATAATCATTACAGAGAAAGATTCTCACAATTTTCAAGTTTATTAACTATTCTGTTATTGTTTAAGTTCGGAAAAATTACCATTGAGATCAGAAAAGCATGCTCTTTCGTGTTATGCAGCAAAACCGGGGAAATATTTTTCATTTTAGGACCCTATTATATAAGTGAAGTTCCGTTCGATGCAAGCAAACTAGACGTAAAACTGAGCAGAACAAGCCCAAGAATGCAAAGAATTTTTGAATGAAAAGCGTGGAAAATGATGATTTTCCACATTTGGAAAGTTTGTCTAATTTGAAGCGCACACAATTTAAGCAATTGCGCGCTAATTATATGGAATCTACCTATTAACTACCATCCGTCTCCAACTCCTTCCATTTGCTGCCGTAAACAGTAAGATGGAGCCGCCTGGTATTTCATTAGAATTCAAAGCGGAAAATGCCAGAGGTCGTATTGCCCCACCTCAAGGTGCGTTTTGCCCCCAGCAGTTTTTCAGCACCCAAAACGTAACACTTTTTCAAATTGTTAATTTGATTCGGTAAAATTGATATCTCGTGGACCAAAAGTTAGCGTCTCTTAGTCAATTAACTAAACTAACTTTCAAAACGCAAGACACCCATAAAATCATCTTAATCTTAGCTATAGGGCCACGTTTGCTTAGGGGGTGCATATTACCCCACCTTCCCCTACATCCTCTAAAGCAATGTTGAACAGCAAGCACGAAAGACCATCACTTTGCCGTAACCCTCTGCGAGATTCGAAGGGACTCGAGAGTGTCCCTGATACTCGAACTACGCACATCACTCGATCCATCGTCGCTTTGATCAATCGTATCAGTTTATCCGGGAATCCGTATTCGTGCATCGATGAACAAGTGATGTGTGGGCACGTTGTATTCGCGGCATTTCTGCAACACCTGGCGGATGGCGAACATTTGGTCCGTTGTAGCGCGTTCACCCATGAATCCAGCCTGATATTGCCCCACGAACTCTCTTGCAATCGGTGATAGACGGCGGCATAAAATTTGAGAGAGTATCTTATAGATAGCGCTCAGTAGTATGATCGGGCGGTAGTTCCCGCAATCCAACTTGTCGTCCTTTTTGTAGATACCTTCCATCCATTCCTCCGGTAATACTTCCTCCTCCCTAATCTTGGTTATGACCCAGTGAAGTGCTCTCACCAGTGCTTCTCCACCGTATTTTAGAAGCTCGCTTGGTAGTTGATTTGCTCCAGCGGCTTTGTTGTTTTTCAACCGCCCAACCTCCTCCTCAATCTCTTGGAGGTCAGGGGCCGGAAGTCTTTCGTCCTGTGCACATACTCCTAGATCTGTTACCAAGCCACCTTCGCTACTTGCAACGTCACCACCTCACGCTCGCTCATGAGAATATTAGCGTGATTATCTCGGCACATGTCGGCTTGTGGCATAAAACCTCTGCGCGAGCGGTTCAGCTTCTCGTAGAACTTTCGTGTGTCGTCGTAGCGCGATACAGCTCTTCCATCGCTTCGCGATCTCGTTCTTCCTGCTGGCGCTTCTTCATCCGGAAGACTGAGTTCTGCCTGTTCCGCACCTGTCTGTGACGTGCCACATTCGCTCTCGTACGGTGTTGCAGCACTCTCGCCCATGCTGCATTCTTCTCGTTTTTCAACTGTTCACATTCGCCGTCGTACCAGTCGTTTCTGTGATTGGGAGTCGCGAAGCCTAGTGCTGTAGCCTATGGCAGATCGGATGTTCCTCCAGCCATCTTCAAGTGTAGCTGCACCAAGCTGCTCTTCCGTTGGTAGGGCCACTGCTAACTGCTGCGCGAAGCCTTGAGCCACTTCTACGTTACGCAGCTGCTCGATGTTGTCGAAAGTTTTGAGCGCATGCATACAGCGACTAAGTAGTGATCCGAATCTTTATTCGCACTGCGGTATGTGCGGACATTATTGGTTATATCAGAGAAGAATTTACCGTCGATCAGAATTTGGTCGATTTGGTTTTCTGTTTGATGCTCGGGTGATCTCCAGGTGGCTTTGTGGATATCTTTGCGGAAGAAGAAGGTGCTTCGGACTACCATATCACGGGAGGCTGCAAAGTTTACGCATCGCTGGCCGTTATCAATCGATACGGTGTGCAGGCTGTTTCGCCCGATTACCGGTCTGTACATTTCCTCCCTTCCTACCTGCGCGTTCATGTGGTCGATAACGATTTTCACGTCACGTGGCGAGCAACCATCGTATGTTTGCTCTAACTGCGCGTAGAACGCTTCTTTCTCGTCATCAGGTCTCCCTTCGTGTGGGCAGTGGACGTTGATGATGCTGTAGTTGAAGAAATGGCCCTTAATTCTTAACATGCACATCCTTGCGCTGCTCGGCTGCTACCCGATCACACGTTGTCGCATCTTTCCCAACACTATAAATCCTGTTCCCAGTTCATTGGTGGTGCCACAGCTTTGGTAGAAGGTAGCCGCTCGATGCCCGCTTTTCCACACTTTCTATCCAGCCCAACAAAGTTCCTGCAACACCACGATGTCGAAGTTGCGGTGATGTATTTCGTCGTAGATTATCCTGCCACATCCTGCGAAACCTAGTGACTTGCAATTCCATGTTCCAAGTTTCCAATCGTAGTCCTTATTTCGTCGCGTGGGTCTTTGCCGATTGTATCGAGTCGTATTTTCTCCTAGGCTTATTGGGACTACGCCAACACTCCTGTCTCGCCGGAGGGCCATCGTACCAGTTCTGTTTAACGTCCCAACCAACACTGGGACGACCACGCTGATGGGGCTACCACCTTGGATCTAGCTGGGCGTGGTGCAGCGTTTCTTACTCATCCGCTGGATGCCAGAACAGACGCTGTTTGAGCCGCGCCTCCTTGGTGAACAGACGCTCGGATCGTACCTCCTCAATCTAGCTGAAGTCAAAGGGACAACCTCGAGGACAACAGTGCCCAGGCTGCACTACCAGCTAAGCACACAACTCTTAGCTGGCGGTCTTTGTCATCGCTTGACCCGTGGAAGCATGAGGTAGGAATTTGTGAGGATCAGAGCTATGTTGGACGCTCTCCTTATCGACTCACCGTTTTGCAGCCCTGCCGCTAAGAGTGTGAATGAAGAAAAACGGATAAAGAAAATAAATCGACAATGATTTTTCATAAGGGCCTAACTGACTTGATCGATTTCTCTTCATCGACTCTCTCTTTCACTAATAACTTGATCAAAACAAACAAAATCATTATTCTCTTTGTTTCTATAGCAAGATGTAGTCATCTCCTTCGCATTTCAATCAAAAAATTTTGGGAAAACTCAATACACATTCTGCAATAACACAAAGAGAGGATCGATGAAGAGAAATCGAAAATGTCAGTTAGGCCCTAATGAAGAATCAGTGTCGAAATATATCCTAAAATCTCGCGAATTGCCGCGTGCTCAGTGGAGTTTGGCCCTTCGTGATGTGCCAAAGAATACTACGACATACCCCTTCTTGGTGACAGTGTGAACCAGACGTCCACCATCCGACGGCTTCGGGCCGTCCTAAACGTTAGGATTGTGTAGGCTAGGCAGCCCCTGGGATGAGGCGAAGGTAAGTCAGCATGCCTCTTTATTAGCCTTGGCAAAACCGTAACTTATAGTTCATAGCACTTATAAAGAATAAATCAAAGAAATAGTGCGCCGAATTCATCAACTGGATTTGATGCAATCGCGCACTTTTATTGACGTTTTCGCACTCTTGAAAAGCCGTGCGATAGTCCAGTGGTGAATTAAATGCGCAATAACAGCTCTGAGATATAATATATTATATATTATTATATATTATATATTATGGCATATGATGTAAACGTTCTTTTATGTCTAATAAAATACACTATACTAAGTTTGGAATATGCACGATGTTTTGTTAGGAGTATACAGAGTATATCTGCAGCTATATCTCCAAAATGTTCTATAATAACTAACCGTTTTGATAGCCATTTTGAAATCGAAAGATATGGATAAAAGTATTCAAAAAAGTTGTCCAGGTTGAAGCTGAGAAGCAGGCTGTAGCCAGTTGGACCTTATGCCAATAAGCACAACAAGAAGAAGATAAAATAACCTTGCGTCCATCAGAGTATCAATATGCCTATTGCATCGTTCAGTGTCTGCTCCACAACATAATGTGGCTTTTGCTTTTGAGAAACAATCACATTTTCATCACGGTCCATCATGGTGACAAGAGGAAAAAAGCCAAAAGCCATTTGCAGCAGCAGCAGCAGCAACACGGCAAAAGGCGTCAGCCACCGGAAAACTCTGGCTATGATCATCTACCGCAAAATCCTCTGATGTCGTCAACATCTACCGGCTACCACACCACCGCCCGTCCGACCGACTATGGTATCGACCGACGACGTCGACGACAACGATGGAGGGTGACGACGACTCCAACAAGGACGATGAGAAGGCAGCAATGGCAAAAAGGTAATTGAATACAGAGAGAGAGGGGGTAGAAGGATGCTTGCCACCATCATCGTCGTCATCATCTGGCGGAAAGAACCAACTACAGATGGAGAAAGAGTGTAAAAGGCTTCACCGGAGACCTGTCCTGATGTTTGACAATGAACTTCCACCCGGTTGGCGCGCTTGTTCATGGTTGATCAGCAGAAATAAATTCATAGTTTAGAAGAGATACTTACCTAAATTTAAGACTAGAAGTTTGAGTTGACGTAAGAGGTCGGTAAATAGCGAGTTTTAAAAAATGTAAGAAGTGACAGCAGTTGTAGAAGTCGCCGTTATTTAAATTTATTAGTAAAGCCCTCGGGCTGCAAAAGGGGAACCGACAGTTTGGAAAGAAGGAGTTCAACATATCTCAAGTTGCAAAGCCTGATGCCCTGCTAACTTCAGCAGAATTGAGGAGGTGCATCCCGAACGTCTGTTTACCAAGGAAGTGCGCTCAAACAGCGTTTGCTCTGACATCCAGCAGCGGCTGACTACAAAATGCTGTATCGTACACGTGGAGATCACCATAGCAGATAGAATCGCAAATCGCGCGTTATGACTGATGACCGCGCTTCTTCGACATTATCGACGTCAGGAGCTATCGTGGTGCTAAGTTAGCTGCTAACATCAACACTGACCATTGTTAAGTTGCGCCAAAAACTCTCCGTCATCAACAATTTACGGTACCGGCGATCGCCACGTTAAAACCTTAAGCGACCGAAAATAAAAAGATGTCGCCTCAGCATACACACAGAATCTCGAGGCAGCCGGGCGAGGGCGAGCTCGATGTGGCCCTCTAAATTAGCTGAGAGTACTGTTGGGTACGTGGAACGAAATCAATGAAACGAATAGCTCGAAGAGGAATGCAGAGTGAATTCATTGTGGGTGGCACTACCGCAGTATAAAACCCGGCAGACGTGGAACGATAAATGCAGAAACGAAAATATATACATAGGGTATCGCGCCACTTGGGCGGTGGCTTCTATATTCGTCTGTTTTCAACTATAACTCAGTCAATTTTGAACCAATTGACTTGAAATGTTGTACACGGGTAGATACTATACCTATCTCACCACATTCCAAAAGTTGTGTCAATTGGCTTCTTTAAAGGTGTTGAGATAATTTGATATTCTGAATCTGCATGTCAAACTGAGCCGAAATCCAAATTTTCATGAATTTCGGAGCCCGGGAACCTATTTAAAAATCAATTTGAAGTTTGTATGGGAGCGATTTGTCGAATCACCCTTTGTCGCAGTTTGTACTGGGCAGAGCTGTCAAACAGTTGCCCAGCTGTCAAAAGGTGATTTAAAAAAAAATCTTTGAAATTGATTTTAGGTACCAAAATAAGGTTCTAAAAATCTGAAAAAAATCATAGTAGCTCAGAAAAAGGTGCTCTTTCGTATAAAATCGATAAATCAATATATTTTTCTTAATTTAAAAACCCAATTGGTTCAAATTTGACTGAGTTATAGTGGAAAACAGACGAATATAGAAGCCACCACCCATGTGGCGCGATTCCCTATGTGCAATAGGCCGCCCCTTATTTTGCAAAAAATGGAAATGTTATAAGTTCGTTATTGGAAAATGATCGTTTTAGTTAAGAAATGTCGAAAACAATTTCATCTTTTTTTGGTCCTACACCATTTCCGACAACTTTAAGCGCCTTGAGGGACCACTTAGCCTTGAGATACGGTCTTCAAATTTTGACACGATCATTTCTTAGCTGAAACGATCATTTTCCACTAACGAACTTATAACATTTCTAATTTTTGCAAAATAAGGGACGGCCTAATGTGCAAGGACAAGGACGGGAGCCTCGGAACGAACGGACGTGAGGGCATTGAAAGATGGAAGCAGCACTTGACTGATTAGGCAACGGAGAAAACGGCAGTGCAACAGCGAACCCCATGAATTCCCATGCTGAAGGAAGTTAAGAACAGGTTAAGGATTAACCGGCTCAAACCCAACAAAACAACTGTTAAGGATGGTATCGCAGATCGCAGCTAAACTCATTAAGGCAGACCGAGAAAAGTTGGCCACCTGTCTACATCGGTAGATAATTAGAATGTGGAAACTGCTTAAGGTTTTCGGGGGAACCATTCAGTACATTCGAATCTTGCCGAGGTTTGCAAGATTTTTTTTTTATAGAATGAGGAAATCTGCTGATACCCAAGAAGTGGGTGCTCGGGTGATGTGGGGATCGATCCCCAGGGTTCAGGCTAGTACTATAGACTACTCATTGAATTTGATCTTCCGGATGGTGTAATGCGATGAGCCGGGCACAATAATCAGGGTATGATTTTCACAGAATTCAATGCTTTGCGGGCGCCATGGACATTATTGCCATAACATTTGCAAATGTGGTAAAGCAGTGTATCCGCCGAAAACGCGAAGCAGCAAAGGTCGAGCTGGTGGTTAATGCGTCAAAAACGAAGCACATGCTGGTAGGCAGAAAGGACCACGAATGGATTCGTCTACGAAGTAATGTCACAATATACGGGGATACCCTCCTGATAGTGGAGGAATTCGTCTTCCTTGGCCACGTATTTCGTCAAACTGACGGCGGACAACAATGTAAGTCGTGAAATACGAAGGCGTATCATCAGTAGAAGTCATACTTGTTATAAGCATCAGAATGAACTGCGGTCAAATCAGATGCACTAGCGCGCCAAATGTCCCATGTATAAAACGCTTATAAGACCTCTACGGACATGAGACATGGACCATACCCAAGGAAGGCGTACCACTCGGAGTTTTTAGGCGATGGGTGATAAGGGCAATCTTCGACGGTGGGTAGAAGAACGGTATGTGCCGGCGAAGGGTGAAACACGAATCAAGCCACGAGCTCACTGCATTCTACGGCGAACCCAGCATCTATAAGGAGGCCAAGTGCGTAAGGATAAGGTTACAGTGGGCAGGGCATGTTGCTACAAAGCCGCATAGCAACAAAACAGATAATGATGTTTTCCTCAAATTAATTTGGTAGAAGATGGCGAGAATGCACGCAGCGGGCAAGATTGATTCAACCAGGTCCGCTTCGGCAAATCTTCTACCAATGTCGAGTTCACATTATGAGGGAAACAGATGAATTAACCGAATTTGATGAAACACATTTAGACCAACCACCCGCTTTAAGCGTAATGTTAAACTTTTACATCTAGAGGTTCATTTCACTCTGCTCCCTTCAATAGATGCCATGCGGATCTACGACCGAAGAACGGTGATGGTGTTGTCATGGCAACGCGTCACCCTACGTGTCGAGCCTTGGTGTTGGCTGCCATATTTGCTCGAGCCACCCACTTTTAAACACCCTTAATGCTGCGCATCGTATAATACAGATGTAGAGGGTGAATATTTATTTAGCAAATATTTCTGGTGGAAACCAAACAGATTTTCCAGGAAGAGTGCCGCACGGTCTTCTGCTGCCTGTACCTTTTATATGGTTAGGACGTAGACGCTGGGGGTCGACAAGCTGGACTTGACTGTCCTCAGCCGGACGAGCCTTTCGGGCTTTCGGTTGCTTTTCATGTCGGCCTTGTGAGTAGTCCTTCCATCGGATAAACTTTTCAGCTGCGAATGGTGTGCCGCAAGGAAGGAAATTTTCATTTTCATTCTAACACTGCGACAAGGATTGTTTGTATTTTTCACCCTATTTTTTATTCGTATATTCCGTCGCACACTTCTTTCCCACTTCAGACCCTTCCGACTTCAGCCACAGTAGCAGGACTGTTTGCTTGTTGGGGCACTTTTCCCATCGGAAGCTGGCGGTTTCTATGGTAACTGATCTCGAACATCTCTGGCCCTTGTGGTATGAGCACGTTATGTGTCTCTTGTGTAGAGGAAAACATCCACGTATCCTAGCTTGGGTGTCATCATCATCGTCGTCATTACCAACCGTTGCTTCTACAGAAATGTACATTGTGGAAGCTATAGCATATACGATATAAAAGAACCGGAAACTATCACCATCACCTGGTAATGTGTTATCCTGAGGCGACGTGATATCAGCAGATAGACGTCGTTGTCATTGTTCCTAGTTGTGTAGACCTAGTGCTGAATGAATTAGTAGGGGTATTACACGGGGAGCATGAATAATCACAATCCCACATTTCAATAAATCAATAACAGTAGTTTCTCTAGTTTTAAATTACTTTGTATTTGGATCTAGTTTTAAATTACTGTTAAATTTGGATTTTTGGGTGATCCATAACACAGCGCAACAATTTTTTGTCTCAAGAGCAAACTTATGTGTCTCCGAAGGATTTTGGGCCGCTGAATCCGAATCCGGGCTCAGATTTGCTCTAACACGTCACAATTTTGAGGTATACCTCAATTTATAGGGCAAAATATGCGATTTTGGGCTTTTTTGACTGCAAGCCATTAAGCAAGGTAATATTTTTTTAAGCAATCAAAAGGTTAATTGGTCAATTAACATCTAAATTAACGACTCATGCAAAATATTTCGTCTTACCTAATCAAATTTGATAGATTTAAGCATTTTATGTTAGTATGAAAACTTGCATGCAACTTTTGAAGGGTGACTTGTATGGGAAACATCGTACCTAACATAAATCGCTTAAAACTATCAAATTCGATTTGGTAAAATGAAATATTTTGCATGAGTCGTTAATTTAGATATTAATTGACCAATTAACCTTTTGATTGCTTAAAAAAATATTTCCTTGCTTAATGGCTTGCAGTCAAAGAAGCCCAAAATCCCATATTTTGCCCTATAAATTGAGGTATAGCTCAAAATTGTGACGTGTTAGAGTAAATCTGAACCCGGATTCGGATTCAGCGGCCCAAAATCCTTCGGAGACACATAAGTTTGCTCTTGAGACAGACCAAACGTTAATTTTTGTTACGCTGTGTAATTTTTCATGTGAGTGAATGTCACATTTTCATTTCGGGGCAACTTTGGAAGTTCCCTTCAATACACTCTGAAACCTTAACATTATTCACAGATTGAGGTCTGTGAAGTACAAATATGATTGGGAAAGCCGTGTAGATCAATTCAGTATTGAATTTTCATGTCAAAACATGGAATTTTGCAAAAACTCTACGTTTACATACTCACAGGGGAGTTTTATGAGCACTAAGTGAATTTAGCAATCAAGAATAATAGTGTAGCTTTAGCTCACGTTACACGTTAATAAAAATATTAAAACAATCAATAATTACACTAGTTTACAGCATTTTTGAACTCGGTAAGCTGATGATCGTTTTTGGTGTAGAATCATGCACTGAGTTTGAAAGCACGAAGATTAAAAAAATACAGTAGAGCGGAATTTTTTTCGACTTTCCCTACAAGGTTGATGATTTGAAATCGATTTTTGTTCTATTTTTAAGCAAAGCCGCTCACTTCACACATCTCATTCTCCGTAATCAATGCTCCGATTGAGCCGAATTTTTTACTGTAACTCGCCTGCATATAATATGTCAAATAAACGTTGCGAAAGAATTTTTAAATTGTTTGTTTTTCTTTTTGAAAAAAAAAATACATTTTTTCATATATTTTTTGGAAATTTTAGGAGATCGTCCCCATAATTCGTCAACATCTTGAATTTCATCAATCTGACGCAAAACCTGCATTCAGATGGTCGAATGGTATTATATTCAGCTTTTAATTTATGGAAAAAGATTTAAAATTGGTTGAACAAAACGCAAGATATTTAAATTTTATTAAATTCTATATTTTAAAAAGTTGTAAAACTCGATACAGTGCGAGAAATAAGTATAAAGACAGAGCCGTTTTTCATACAAAATAATCATGTTTAGGGATCAAAATCTCTTTTTCTAGCGATTCGATTGTTATGGAATTTTGTCTGCAACCTTAGAATAACTAGAATTTTGGCTATAAATATAAATCATAATCCATGAAAACGTTTATATCGACTTTTCAGATTCAAATAAATATAAAGACACGTATTTCCATATAAAAATGTGTCTTTATATTTATTTGAATCTGAAAAGTCGATATAAACGTTTTCATTGATGATGATTTATATTTCTAGCCAAAATTCTAGTTATTTTAAGGTTGCAGACAAAATTCCATAACAATCAAATCGCTAGAAAAAGAGATTTTGATCTCTAAACATGATTATTTTGTATGGAAAACGGCTCTGTCTTTATACTTACTTCTCGCACTGTATTAAGCCAAAACTCAAAAACTGTTCTACAATCAAAAGTTTTAGTTTAAAATTTAGACTTTTGAACCTGAAAACTTCATTCAAATTAAAAGATATTGTTTTCCAAAAAACAATTTTTTACAATAACCGAAACAAGTCGCAAAAACTAGAGCATGTTTAAAACTCGTTTAAATCGGGAAAAATAGTTTACAGTACATGAATTTAGCAATGATAATAATGAACATTATGGATATAAAAACTCGTTTCAATGTATAAAATCGTTACAGATATATATATATATATATATATATATATATATATATATATATATATATACAGATATATATATATATATATATATATATATATATATATATATATATATATATATATATATATATATATATATATATATATATATATATATATATAATATATATAATATATAATATATAATATATAATATATATATATATATATATATATATATATATATATATATATATATATATATATATATATATATATATATATATATATATATATATATATATAATACAAAAATATAAAAATAGTTGTTTGTCAAGAAAATCATTATTTTCTCGTTATGCGTAGGTGTGCTTATAATTTCTGGAACGGTCTATAGTGGATAAACAAAATGTGAAAATTTGATAATGTTTGCACTTTACGATGCTAGTTAAACCGTCTATGAAAAGTGAAAACACTACCTGTCCCGAGGATGCTTGGAAGAAGTTGGAACATAACCAAATACTCCGAAGTATAGATCCGATTTTATCTGAAGAAACCCTAAGGATTCCGCAAGGCGCGAGAATTTCAGTGGCAATTTTGGGACAATGTTAGGATTCTTTATCGGGAGCAAGATGATATGGAAAAAATCAGAAGAGTTTAATAAAAAAACTAATGAATTAGTTAGATATCAGGGGAAAGATTACTCCAGGGGTTCCTCTAATTTTCTAAAGACTTCTTTCAAGAATATCTCAAAGTATTCCTTGGAAGAATCCTTCTAATGTTACTCCAAAAATTTCTTCATGCTAAAAAAGTTTTACAAATCTCGGTTCCCCATGGATTTCCTTCAAGATTTCCCCGGGAATTCCTCCAGGAGTTCTCCGAAAATTTCTTCAGTGGTACGTGATTTCCCAGCAGGATAAAATGTAGCATCAGCTGCGGATCTCGAATTGCGTCTTAAGATGGCTGAAATGGATGATTAGGCCGAAAAGAAAAAAAAAATGTTTTATTCATTCATCGAGAAATATCAACAAAAATGATATTTATGTATATCTAATTTATAATTCGTGAGACAACATTTTCTGGGACAGCTAGTTTTGTATGAAAATGGTCGATTGTCAATTGCATGCAGAACGTGTTTTCCTACTGTCCGGATCGACCAACATGGCGTAATTTTCTATACATGCAAAATGCAAAAACAATCTCTCAACAATAATCCACATTGTATGTAGTTTGAAATCAGTGTATATCCCACGAGCAGTTTTCATATATCCCATATCTGTTTCTAATGTGTCATCCAGGCAGGACAGATTGGACCGGTGCCGGTTTTTGTTCGTCCCTTAAAACCAAGCTGCGCACATAAATACCTATGTTCGACAACATCGCATGGAAACCCATTTCCACAAGCTACAGCATAAATCCAAGAAAAAACATGTCTACATTATTCAGAGGGTTCATCGTTAGGGCTTGATGCTCTTGCTATCCTCCGCCTCCGGGGTGACTTTTTTCCTATAAGGGGACATTTTGCTCTTGGCAAAATTGTGTCCTATCAGCGTTCGTTCGCAGAGAGGGTAGGACGATGTCACTCGCACAGACTAAAGGAAATTTTTATCACATCGAAGTGTTTTAAAAGCTTTTCATTTATTCAAATTAAATCCTAATGTCATCTGTGCTGGCACTGAGAGTTTTTTTTTTGAAGTGCTAGTGCCATTCGGAGTGTTTCAAGCCCAGACTGCATCATGGCAACGGATAAGATCATAGGGTGCTAGGTCGGGCTCTTGTATCCCATGTATCTACTAAGCTGCCTGCCATCAATTCACCTGCTCTTGACGGAGGACAGCTTTTACATGGTGATTCGCTTTACTCACTGCTTGATCAAAGATTTTTCGATGAAGAGCACCCAGATGTGTAAAATTTAATTACTGACCATTCTCCGTCACAGATGGCTCAGCACTTCTGTCGCATCATGGAATGGATGACGACGGAAAATCAAACAAGAATTTGATGTTAGGTAACTGAATTTTATGGGGATTTAGAAAGCTTTTACCGCTTCCTTTCTGTCTGATTGATGCTGATTAGGTTGAAAAGATTAATCTTTAGTGCGTTTTGTTTAAATAGAAAATTCTTAAGTTTAAGTTTAATAGTCATAAAATGCGAGTAAAGGCGCTTAAGCCTAGGCTTGAGAGCCAGGGCATACGGGGGAAATACCGTTGCCCCATCCCAGGATTCCAGAGGACATGGAGTGACATTAACATTCTTAGCAAAGTCACTCCCAACGAAGCGATATATTATTCTCCCTTTTCACAGAACGGTTGGTACGAGATGTCCCCGTTTGCTGATTATAAAAAAAAACAATAAAAACGCTGCACAGTAGGCCTGGCCGCTTTAATGCTTGTAATGCATCTCTGATGCACTGCAACCATTAATAATGACAAGAAAAATGATAGGAGTAGTCGATCCTATCATTTTCCAGGATTTTTTCAATGAATGGCTGTGTATGTGTAGACTAGACTAGACTAGAATAGTCAAAAAAAAGCGAGTTTGCCTATTACTGTTTTAAAGCCTTTATAAAAATTATACAAAACTAATCAGCAATTGAATTGTTACTTGGGCTTGCATGTTCAGTATCGAGTTCTCTTTTTTCTTTTTCTGGACCTAACGTCCAGCTTCTCAGCACCACCATATCATGGTCTTATGCGAAAGTCATTTCGGCAATATGAGCACTTATTAAGTTCGTTTCATAGAGAGGTAATTACAGTATACAATGCAGTGGAATACACAATCAGTTAAAAGATTGTCTTTAGAATGGTAAATATGTCTACTGAGCACCCCACATTTCAATGGAATCATTAGATATGTGAACTCTCCCTAGATTATTTCCATGACATGAGTTCATAGTTAAACACTGAACTTGGAAAGCAGAAGAATTCTGCAGAATTTCGAAGGCGAAACTTGTAGTAAATTTGCCTTGTCACGGTCGCCATCAACTTATTCGATCATTCATCAATTTGACAAAAAAATTGCATCCAAGTAATCAAAAGGTGTTGCATTTAGCTTTCAATTCACGCCAAAAGATTTGGAATTGGGGTTCACTACAATGCAACAAGTTTGAATTCTGGTAAATTCCAAACTATAAACAGTGTAAAATTTTATTTTGAGTTAGGTATGTATAACTGAAAAAACTATTCTACATAAGTTTTTTGGAGTACCGTAATCTGGGACAACATTGATTAAAACTTTCGATATTTTTAGATTGATTTTCTTGTTTAAAGCGAAACTAGAAGTTTTTTTTCTCATTTTTTGGTTTTAATTTTTTATTGAATAACATGAAGTTCGGCGATCGAACATATGCTATAGGTATAAGTTATGCTAAAAATTTTATTTTAAATAAACCTATTTATCAATGTTTTTATTTTTATTTTTTTCTACTTTCAACATTGAAATCAGCATTGAAAATACGGGTAATTTTGTCCAGACGGGTTGTTGTTTTACCCATTTAATGGTTTAATGTGAACGGCAGTCCGGTTTGAAAATAAAACGAAATTCGTTTGAAACAAACAACATTTTTGTTGAAATGACACAAGCACAAGTCGGCTCAGCTTTACGACGGCGAGATCATAAGGTACCTTGACAAAGGCTTTTGAGAAGTCAACATAAATAGTATCAATTTGTTGCTGCTTCTCGTGTTTTTTCACTCCCCTGTTGGGCAAATTAAGCCACTGCGTCCAATAAGCTGAACTTTTGTGGCATGCTCCGTTTTGATATTCGCATCTAGCTAGCTAATTATCATGTTCAAGTACCGTAAACCGGGGTCAAATTGATCAGTGGGGTGAAATTGATCACTCGGGTACTACATTGTTATTTCATACTAGGAACTGTTAAGCATCGTAATGATCTTAAACTTTTTACGTCATCTGATTCGTATGAAGCGCCCTGTACCGTCCAGGGGCTGCATTAAACACTACACGGAATGTGATATCTTTCATTTCATTACAGTCCGACACAGTTTTAATAAACTATATTGAAGTATCACAAACCATCACTTATCTTATATTACAACGGTTCACTTTTTCTTATATCATCTTAACATTATCTGTATTTCTTCACCGAACTACTAGAGACACTTCCAGCTTCTTCTTGACCCGACTACTACGTCCTACCTACAGCTTTTATTTGGACAGTATCTAGAGGTGTCCCACATGGGAGCTCAAGACTTATCCGATGTGCTGCCTGCGTAAACGTTGTCACCGAACTCTCGACAACTGACTGTTCTCTACGAACTGTCTTCACTGACTGCCCCGACTGAAGCCAAAGCCTCCGTATTTACAGCCTAAATTTCCTAGCAATACCCGAACCAGCTTGGGCGTGTCTAAAATTCCTACGATCATTCTCGTCTTGCCGAAGATGTCATGATAATTCCTAACAATGCCCGAACCAACTTGGGCGTATCCAAAACCCTACCAAATGAAAATACTAATAAGTCCAAAACCTAGACCTCTACCTATCCTACTTGTCCTCATCGTGATTAAAATCCTTCTCTTCTTGAAAACATCACGACTCTTCTATCTTGGGCGTATCCCAAGCCCTACCAAGAATATTAATACCAACGAAAAACTTAAATCTCCTAACCACGCCTGACTTGGGCGTGTTCGCACAAAACCTACTGAGAATCTTTACACCAAGGCTTACATCTTCTAGCCCCGCCTCACTTGAGCGTATACAAGGCTTGGGTGTGTGAAAGAATTGAACCAACCATCGACGTCATTATCATTCTCCCCATCATCATCATCGTCACCATCATCATCCTCATCGTCTTTGGAATTTGGCACCAAATTCTCCAAAACAAAGCACCCGCTTTGTTATTGAAGTGTACCTTACTTGGGCACAGTGAACCCTAGCCGGCCCCCGGCCGCGGATGTTGGTTGAAATTATACCCCCACATTCTTTTCTTTCAGTTTACTCGAAGTCAAAACAAATCGAGTGCAAAACAAGTCCGGCGCCGTATGCCGCCAATACGGTGTCTCAATTTCAGAACATTCCAGCTAAGGTTCACCTGAGTTCAGAACCTTACCCGGCCAATTCGGCGCCTTGATTTCGAAACAAAAATAAACAATCTTTGTTCCAGCGCGATCAATATGATGTCGCGGTTCTATATCATTCTTTCGGGTTTATTACCCATCGTTGTCCCAAGCGTAATTGAAATTGCATCACACCGACCGGACCTAACGCGGTGCAACACGATCGCACCCGGCCACCACCGGACGATGATGGGTTATAAAAACTAGGTCAGTAACGAATGGTGCGATTTTCGTTGCTTCCAATATGCCGCGCGTGAGGTAGGTAGACCCTACGATGAAAATTGAATCTAAAATCCCCCGGGCAGCTGTTGGGAATGTGGGGTGAAAATGCATTTTTGTTTCAGTTGAATTGACTTTGAATATCGGAAGGCGTGGGAATATTTAGGTCTTTGCATGCCCTCCCACTTAGCGGAGTTTGAACGTGTATAAAATCACGTTCAAATGTAAGTATGTGGGTAAAATGTATCCCCCGAAAAAAAAAAAACTCAGCATTTAAATGATGATGCTAACGATGATTGTTAATATATAAACTGAAACTGCTATACTATTCTCCATTTTTCCTGTAAAGTGTCTCAAAATGTTTTCCAATACAGTTAGCTGATCTAAATCTCCCAAATAAACATTAAATTTTGTATTAACCCTCTTACATTCTTTCTCAAGAGATTGACTTCATTGGTACTCGTTGCTGCTCCTCTTGATTCGTCGTAGGTGTTGTTCGTCTGCCTTTGATATGTGCCTCTTCTTGTTCAATGCCCAGATCAATTGGTTAGTATCAGGTCTCAGATGAGTGGTATCGTTGCTTCTCTGTTGTACTGGTTTGTCTTGACGATGATGTAGTTGATTCAGTTGATGTCGTCTCCTGTGGGAACGTGACCATGAAGCTTTGGTATCCGGATATTACCTCGGTTGAATCGTATTTCCCTGCTGGTAATTCCCGCGCTGTCGTTTGCATACAGAAGAACTAGTTTTACTGTTGCTTTCTGTTGTTTCTCGAAAAAGTGTCATAAGTTGCCTTCCGAACTGGATTGTTTATCATTGTCGTTTACGGTGTTGTGGTTGATTACTTATCGCCCGCCTTCTGAATTTTGTTGGTATTGGATCAATCTCAATAGTGATGCGAATATTGTTGTCTTTGACCTGGTGCAAATTGTGGAACTGTTGCACACTCTTTAAAGAGTTTGTAATTAGTTGACTTAAATTCTAAAGCTTTCGATGATGTCGAAATGTTGCATTCCTGATTATGGTTACTGTTAATTGTTGTTGTATGAAGCACAGAGTAAGTGCTTTTTCAATGGTGAATGTAATGCGGTTGGTGAACATTACATTATGTCGGTTAATTTGGGAAACTTTGAAGACGTCCTTCTCTCATCATATGTCTGTATGAATTGTTGTTGTTGTTGTTGTTGTTTTTGTTGTTGTTGTTTTGTTGTTGTTGTCGTTGTTGTTGTAGTTTTTCCCGATGCTCTGCATTGTGTTGGTTCATATTAGCAGATTCGCAGATGTACAATAATATTTGTCTCGATGTGCCACCCGAGTTGACCTTGAATCGTCTCCGGTGAAAAATTATGTTCGCTGAATTCTCTCCTCCGCCATACCAGCACCTTTGACCTTCAACTTTCCATCCGATCTGTTATTCCTCGTCATCGTACCAATTGGCTGTGGTACGTTTTCATAGAGGTACCGTTGAACTGCTCCTCTGATTGCTCTCGCCAGGTGTTGCCTTCTCGTCTTGTCCTCCCGCGTCATCTCTCGAGGAAGTTGTATTTAAATTCTATCGAAACCATCGATTTATAAAATATTGATCTACCATGGCAAACTGAACTTTTAGTCTTCATGTTATTATTATTTGTGTTTCTTGTATGTGCAAAATATAACCTTTACAATAGTATTTATAAAAAACTGCACCATTACATTAATCATGCTCTGTTACCGTTACTTTCCTTAATAGTCATAAACTGTTATTTTTTTTTCTCAAAAACCCGTAAAATATTAAAATGTGAGTTGTAGCAATGGAAAGCTTCTGTAGGGTCACTATAAACATCTGTACTACCACAGACAAACAGACGTAACACTCTGATATTTTGCATCGTACACCGATTTAACGGTCTATTTGAAAATTTGATAGTTGGCCAACTGACCACCCGTGGCGCTCGCATCGTTTTTGCTCGAGTTTGACGTTTGCCCACTACCGTCACCTAGTTGATGGTCGGCCAATCTCAGTCCTTTTAGCATTGAGCGAACATGTTTCCGTGACTATGATTTGATTCGAAAAATGTTCGAAGTGTTACGTCTGTTTGTCTGTGGTATTACCAATTCCAAAAAATCTCACTACAGAATTCTCTCCAGTGTGTTTTTTTTTTCAATTCCTGTTTGCTCCGTTTCCTTTCGCAGGCTCGGCTTGATCGCCTCATTGCTACGACTTCTCCCCCTTACCGAATAAGGTTTTTGGATGGATACCTGTAACGAGACTTAGATCTTGTGTTTAATTCATGATTTGATAAAATATAAATATATTTATGTTTATTTCTAGTTTTTGCTTCTTGACGCAACCTAATGATTCCGAATCTATAAATATTACTTCATTTTTCATTCACATATTATTATTTTTCTTTTTTTTTCAAATTAGTTATTCATTCACCATTCACACTCAACATTCACAAGCATCCTGGGGGGCCCTCCCTTGTCCTCATCATTCAATTTTCATCCGATCTCGTATATACTTTCAAAATTGTTATGGTACATGACCATATTATATAGGAGCGTCCTCCGTAGTTTCATTAGGGTCTAAATTGTTTCTAAATTGTTTTTTTTTTGTTTAATCCGTTTTGCTTTATCGTTTCAGAGAATAATCGTTCGTTTGTTGTCATTGATTCTTTTTATTATTAATACTCTCAATCAACAATTTATGTCTTTTGTTTGTTTGCTCAAACCTCATTTATTATGTATTCCATATGTATTAACGTTAAATAGAGCTGCTTCTTTATTCAAGAATCTCTCAAGTTATTATTTTTCTTCTTATACATTCCCCGCTATTGTTACCCGATATACCCCAATGATATTTCCCCTTTCAAGATTACTTTTTATTTCTCATCATATTATTCCCAATATATCAATTCTTCATTCCCAATTTCTATATACCCTTTTCAATTAATCATTTTGCTTAGTTATGTTTACTCCTCGCAAATTACCCCTTTTCAGCTCTTCGGTACATTCAAATCGTTCTTGCATTCAAACTCATGCCGAATTGATGGACGCATTTTTGTTATAATTCAGCTGTACAAAATTTCCTGAAAACTTATTTTCATTATCCTGTTTCATTCATCATTATCATTTCTTTATGTCTCTTCATATTCTCATAAAATTTATTTATTTATTTATTGCTATTATCATTATTTTTTTATTTCATTTTTTTATCAATTCCTTTTGAGTTGTTACGATATAATTTCAATTAAGGTAATTCGTATGCTCTCCAATCGTTAACCGTTTTGTTGTGAACCTTACTACAGTTATATGTGATAATTGTTTATTTAATATAATAATTCAATTAATATTCCTAGCTATCCTACGCAAGCCTCTATCCTAACATATTATTCCTATGGTATTTTTTTTTAACAACATATTTAGTAACTAATATTTACAAAAAATCATTCGTAATAAGGAAATAATTGGTTTTTCAATATTTACATCAATTTATACATTGACGACTACGCATAGCTAATCAATCATTATACTTTTTTAACCTATTATTGTGGACCTTTTCAAATTTGTTCCCATTTTTAATGATTGTGGTTTGTTCGCTGGGTAGGTCAACTACTGCGTATGGGCCTCTCCATTTACTTTGAAGTTTTTGACCTGTTCCTGTTGGGATTGCTTGTACTAAAACCAACTCGCCCCACATAGGTTGCCATTCTTCGGTTTTCTTATCATAAATAATTTTACGTTTCTCTTTCGAAATAATCAAATTTCTTTTGGCGTTTTCATGCAAATTTTTAAGAATTTGTTTCATTTCGCAAAAATAGTCATTATATGTTAGATCTGAATCTGTTGGAGTGTATATAGAGGTAGGAATCCTTGCCTTTCTTCCATATAAAAGTTCAAACGGACTGTAGCTTGTTGAGCTATTATTTGTAGTATTGTATTCAAAGGTAAAATAATCAAGATGTTGGTCCCATTGTTGCGGGTTTTCTCCGACAAATTGTCGCAAATATGTTTTCAATTCTCTGTTTGATCGTTCTACTAGATTTGCTTGTGGGTGATAAGCACTTGTATTGATTTTTTTGATTTTCAAAATTTTGCATGCGTGTTTAAAAAATTTGCTCATGAAATTTGCTCCTTGGTCTGTCACCAGTTCCAACGGAGTACCGAATTTACAAATGATTTTTTCGACAAAAGTTTTGGATACAGTCTCCGCTTCTTGATTGTCCATTGGAGCTACTACCAAAAATCTTGTAAGGTCGTCCTGCATGGCCAGCGCGTATTTGTTGCCCCATTCGGATTCTGGGAGAACAACAATGTCCATATATAATTTTTCAAATGGCTCGGATGACGTTGTAGTTACTTTTAACGGGATTCTGTTGGATTTACAAATTTTATTTTTCTGGCATGAATCACATTGTTTTACGTAATTCTCGATGTCTCTTCTCATGTTTTTCCAATTAAAAATAAGACCAATGCGTTTCCGCATTCGCCTTGCTCCAACATGTCCGCCTAAAGGAGCATCATGGAACTCTCGAAGAATTGTTTCGATATCTTCATTACGTACACTGCAAAAACTGCAAATATTCATTTTATGTTTTGTACACATATATTTTTGCAATTTGTCTGGACAAATGATGTTTATGTGTAATCACACATAACCAATTATTTTTGGTATTTATCGTTTTGATGTGTGATTACACATAAAAACAATACCGAATGACATATAAAATCAATACATGTGCTTGAATGTTTTCTTTTTTGAAAAAAAGTTTTATCAGTGATGAAACATGTATGGATGCAGATAACATGATTTATTAACAAGTCAAGAGCTCACGTAGAAAGATCCAAACACCGTATTGCGCTGGAAAGTTGGTTGAATATTTTCGACCAATGAGTTACCTCGATCAACTTTGCAGCTCCGAATGATGATCAAAACTGCGCTCTTCACCCGAGTTTCTAAGTGTTTATCGATGTAAAGCAACTGATTATGACTTTTTCGTACTCCAAGGAATTTAGCTGCGATGATTTAAGTAAAATATCTGAACAATTCCTCCAGCACATGTTTACACTCAGTCGCCATTTTTTCACTTTGCGCATCTCCGGCGGCTGACACAGACGCTAAGCATTGGTATTATGTGTGAACTCACATATTTTTTTGCTATGGGTGTCAACACATACCAAGTATTTGTGAAACTAATCTAGGCCATAAACAACAACTATCATAGTTATATTTTAGGTAATAAAACTTATGTGTGGAAAGACCAATTGGATCGATGTGTATTTTCACATAAAATAAATCTTTGCAGTTTTTGCAGTGTACTTCAGTGCGTTCCGAATCTGCGTTATAAAGGCTTAACGTAATTTGATTTTTCAAAGCTAAAAATTGAATCATCTCAAGTACTTCAAATTGTTTAATCTTTCTGAACGAAATCAAATGAATATTTTTGGACGCTGTTATCGGCGCTTTATTTTGATTGAAGCAGTTGCTAAGTTTGTAAAAGAATGTTTTGGTATTAATCATTGAATTACTTTTGCCTTCCACAATAATTCCGAATAAATTACTATCTGGAATAGAAACAACTCCATCTTCGCAAAAATCTTTCAGTCCATGGGGTAAATCAATAATTTTTGAAATTTCATTAAATGCTGATCTGCTATTCAAAATTACAATGTTACAATCAGCATCTGCATTTTTCAAATTCCTAGAAATTTTTAATCGATTTACATCAATTGGATTATTCTTGAACATCTCTAAAAATTCATCATATGCGCTTGCCGCAAATGTGTCATTAGTGTGCGTGTTATTGCATAAATCGAAAACGTCGGCCATAATGGATTCCTCAACTTCAGCCTCGTCCGATATCGCACTCGTACTTGCTGGAGGTATATTTGACACCTTGTTTATGCCTCGTAGGTCGGAACCCGTGCAATTATTATTTACGCTATCATTCATATAGGTCATCTTTTGCGTTTTTGTTTTGGTTCCCTCGCTTTCATGGTCCCGGTCAGCGATCGCGCCTTCGTTATTGTCGCCAGAAACGGTGTAGTTTTTCATCAGCTGTTTGTTCGCTTGATCGCGGTCGCGGTGTTTTTGGTTGGATACGTTTTCTTGTTCTGCTCTTTTCGTTTGCTGTCGGGTGACCACAGCAATTAATTTCGACCTTGCGGTTTTAATTTCATCGGTTGGATTACTCTGCTCTTCTGATTCATTGTCTGGATTTAGCCTAGAGAGAAAATCCGCTACAACGTTATCCTTTCCTTGTTTGTATCGAATATCGCATTCCAATCCTTGCAATTTCAAACGCAAACGTGTGAGGACTGATGAAGTTTCTTTTAGATGCCCTACTGAGATCAATGGTCTATGATCTGTGTAAACAATAAACCTCTGATTGTAGATATAATGACGGAAATAATTCACTGCCCATACTATGGCCAGTAATTCTTTCTCAATTGTATAATATTTTCGTTCTGCTCCAATAAGTCCCCTACTAGCGTAAGCTATGGGTCTGTCAATTGATTTTTCATTCGATAAAACTGCTCCAATAGCGTATTCACTGGCATCTGTCGTTAAAACAAATGTGTCCTTGTAATTTGGTCTCACTAGCAAAGAGTCAGACGTTAAAAAGTTTTTCAATTCTTCAAATGCTTTCTGGCGTCCAATTAAATTTTACATTTTTCTTCAATAGATCATTCAGAGGTTTTCGTTTTTCTGCAATTCCTGGCATAAACTTACCATAAAAGTTTACTGTTCCTAGGAATGATCGCACTCCTTTTACAGTTTTTGGTATTGCCATTTCTCGTATAGCCTTAATATTACCATCAAGCGGACGAATACCATTTTTATCAACTGTATGTCCTAAAAATTTCAATTCGGTTTTCAAAATTTGGCATTTTGTTGGTTCAATTTTTAAATAATGTTTACGAAGAGCTTTCAAAACTTTAATCAGATTCTCGTTATGCTCTTGAATTGTTCTTCCAAAAACAATGATATCATCCAAATAAACGATTGCTTTAACATCTTCAATTTCAAATAAAACTGTGTTCATCAGCCTTTGAAAAGTCGAGGGACTGTTTCTAAGCTCCATAGGCATTCTCGTGAATTCAAAATGACCTTTGGGTGTAGAAAATGCAGTTTTTGCAGCATCTCTTGGGTCTATAGGAACTTGATAAAATCCGGATTTCAGATCAATTGTTGAAAAGTATTTGCTATCGCCTAGGCTATCCAATATTTCATTTATTTGTGGAATCGGATATACAAATGGTTTAGTTATCAAATTCAATGCCCTAAAATCTACCACAATTCTATGCTTTTTGTTTCCTTCTTCGTCTAAATCTTTCTTTGGTATGCATAAAACAGGTGCATTCCAAGGACTTTTACTGGGCCTAATAATCCCTTGCCGACGCATTTCTTCAATTTCCTCATTAATTTGTTTCTTTGTTGATTCAGGGAACCTATACCGCCTTTTATTTATTGGCACATTAGTCGTTGTTTCAATTTCATGTACTGCTGCATCTGTTACTGTCAGGTGATCCCCTTTCAAATAAAATACATCACAATATCTTGCCATTATATTTTCCATTGCGTCGTAATTAGCGCTTTTCAAATGCTTCAAATCAATTGTATCTAGCAATTTTTCGATACGATTTTTACCTTGTATTTGTTCATAATTCAAATTATCTATCAAACTTAGATCTTGGTTTGAATCTAAATCCTCCGGCGTATATTGATTCCCGGCCTCTACATTCTTATTGTAACATCCATTATTATAATATTCTTCATCAAAATGTTGATTTATGCATTCCTCGTCTTCATAATACTTCTCATAAAGGCACATATTGCATGAATAATCTTTTTTCGGTACGATTGGCTGTGTAACTATTTCATCATGTATGACTTCATCAATATCAAAATTTACTTGACAGCTTTTGTCATTGTTATCATATTGTATACAATTACTATTATCTTGTAGATCAGTCTGACAAGATTTATCTGATACCATTACGTACTTTGTTGTTGTAATATTGTTAATATTATATTCTACACTATCTGGCTTGTGTAGGGCTATGTAATCAAAGTTCTGGCTAATATATAATGTATGCTGTTTCAAAAATTCTGCTCCTATGATACCATGTACATTTAAGTGGTGAACTAAATAAAATTTTGTCTTATACTTAGACTTCCCAATTATTAAACTAACTTCAGTAGATCCGAGCGTTCTTGTTTGACTTCCATTGAATCCCGAAATCAAAAACTTTTCAGATTCAGAATAATCTATGTCTGTTGCTCCGATTCTAGGGGCTGCATCCCATCTTAATATGTTTAGTTGTGAGCCTGTGTCTATCATGTAATTGATTTTTGTGTATGGTCTTTCTACAGTGGGTATATTTAACATAAATTGATTATTGCCCGTCCAATGTATAAATACTGTTTCTTGTGCTGGAATGCATTTATCAAATTGAACCATTTGTTTTTGTGGTATGTTATAACTCTTATTTATGTTCATGGGCATCATTTTCTTATTACTTGCAGCATATAAGCGCCTTTCTAAACTATTTTCTGATTGACGGAGTGATCGGACGCAATTAACGAACCTCCGGTTATTTAGTTTTTTCGCTCATCATAGCAAATGTTATTGTTTTGAATTCCCATGTTGCGTTCATCAAAATTTCTGTTGGTCCAATAAGGCATTTGGTAATCACCACGATAAATTTCTTGTTGTCCTAGATATCTATAATTGTTAAAATCTTTTTCATAACCTATTTCGCTCTGGTTGAATCTACTTTTATCGTAATGGAAGTTGTGATCAATACATTGTGGATTACTGAATTTCTGTTTTTCATTTTGTTGCCTGTAAAATTCTGCAGTGTGGGAATCCCTCAATCTCTGCTCGATGCGTTCTTGTTGTTCCACATCGATGCATTCTTCTTGTAGGTAATCTAGCAAATCTTCCAATGACTCTTCTTTTTTCGTTTTTGCCAAAAATTTCAAATTTCTATCTTTCAAGCCCGCTAGAAAATGTATTCTTAAATGTCTTTGAGCGTATGACTCAATTGTAGTATCTTTAATATAATCATTTTCAAATTCATCAATATTTTTCTTAAGTTGAAGAACGCGATCTTTGTAGCTTTTAAAACTTTCACACTTGCCTTGCTCAAGGGTCTCTATTTTGTTAAACAGTTCTTCCAATTGTAAACTAATTCCGAATTCTTTTTGGAGATTATCTTTCACTTTATCCCAAGTATTTGCAAGAATGTTTTTAAATTTTAACGCTGCTGGGCCTTTAAGTTTAGACAGTGCAATTTGAATGAGTACGGTTTCTGCATTTTTCCTTTCACTAGCATCAGTTATCCGTTTTATGGGTTTCAAAAAACAATTTATTTGATATATGAAAGCATCTAATTTACATGCACTACCATGAAATTCTGGAATACACTGTATAGCAAAATTTATTGGAAATTCAAATCTAGTGTTGTTCGCTCCACTATTTTTGCCTATTTCATCCATTGTATTAGTGGTCATTTTTATGTTGATATTTTTACTGATTTTTTTTTTCAAATTAACACGACCTTATTATCGCCGGTCTGCTGCATATTTACAAAATTATTATTATTTTTTTGTTTTGATTGATTCCATTCCATTGTAATGCTAGCTTACATCTGAAAATCATGTTTAGTGTAAAATTATGCCCTAAGTTCGAAAGCATAAGGGAAAAAAATACAGTAGAGCTGAAAATATTTTCGATATCCCGTACAAAGCTGGCGATTTTGAATCAACATTGCTATAACTGATAAAGATTTTTTTTTTTTTTGAAAGAAAAATGCAAATCTTGTTTTATTTATTGAATATTTTGCTACAATTTAAGGAGATTGTTCCCAACACTCATCAATATCTAATCTGACGAGAAAAAAAAATAATTAGATATTCAAAACATATTACATTCAGCTTCCTATTATTGCAAAAAAGATATTTAAAATTGGTGAATTGTAACTTGAGATATTTGAATTTTAGTAAATTCTAAAAAGAAACTTGGTTGCGATTGTCTCGTATAATAAAAAAAAACTGTACTTCTTTGTTTTCTTATTTTAAACACGGTCTCAAAATCAGCACGTAGTTATGCATCAATAATTTTAATCGTTAACAGAAGTCCACGACTTTCCTTTGATTTTGTTAACTAGTGTTATTTGTTCGTATTTTTCATCCACTTGTTCTTCTTGAAATCATTATTCTTGTTATATTTTTCCATTATTTATTGAAAATCACTATGATTTCCTTTTTTATATAAATTTTTGAATAACTTCTTTATTTTTCCCACTACAGTATTTCAATTAAAATGTTTTTGTTTATATCGTAAAAATTTTTCATCATTTCAAACCAACTCACAAAAAATTTAAACCATCTCAAAACACTTAATCATTTAAAAGGCTAATACTCACGATACCATCAAATAATGCAGGCTGAATGATGTCCATTGGTCCAGACACTCGGTTCCATACACAGGTTGTTGCGTTGCCATTTCCAATTCGGTGCTACGTTGTATTCCACTATCACTTGCGCTGCCACGAATTTCATCTTTTCCATCCAGTCTGTAACATTGTTTTCTTCTCAATTGTTCAAAACTGTTCAATGTTTATGGTTTGCACTGATTCTGACACTGATTTCTTCTTCCAGTCAGAAAATTGGCGTCCCGCTGTTCTAATTGTCGAACAGTTTTCTGCTGTCACCATATGAAGCGCCCTGTACCGTCCAGGGGCTGCATTAAACACTACACGGAATGTGATATCTTTCATTTCATTACAGTCCGACACAGTTTTAATAAACTATATTGAAGTATCACAAACCATCACTTATCTTATATTACAACGGTTCACTTTTTCTTATATCATCTTAACATTATCTGTATTTCTTCACCGAACTACTAGAGACACTTCCAGCTTCTTCTTGACCCGACTACTACGTCCTACCTACAGCTTTTATTTGGACAGTATCTAGAGGTGTCCCACATGGGAGCTCAAGACTTATCCGATGTGCTGCCTGCGTAAACGTTGTCACCGAACTCTCGACAACTGACTGTTCTCTACGAACTGTCTTCACTGACTGCCCCGACTGAAGCCAAAGCCTCCGTATTTACAGCCTAAATTTCCTAGCAATACCCGAACCAGCTTGGGCGTGTCTAAAATTCCTACGATCATTCTCGTCTTGCCGAAGATGTCATGATAATTCCTAACAATGCCCGAACCAACTTGGGCGTATCCAAAACCCTACCAAATGAAAATACTAATAAGTCCAAAACCTAGACCTCTACCTATCCTACTTGTCCTCATCGTGATTAAAATCCTTCTCTTCTTGAAAACATCACGACTCTTCTATCTTGGGCGTATCCCAAGCCCTACCAAGAATATTAATACCAACGAAAAACTTAAATCTCCTAACCACGCCTGACTTGGGCGTGTTCGCACAAAACCTACTGAGAATCTTTACACCAAGGCTTACATCTTCTAGCCCCGCCTCACTTGAGCGTATACAAGGCTTGGGTGTGTGAAAGAATTGAACCAACCATCGACGTCATTATCATTCTCCCCATCATCATCATCGTCACCATCATCATCCTCATCGTCTTTGGAATTTGGCACCAAATTCTCCAAAACAAAGCACCCGCTTTGTTATTGAAGTGTACCTTACTTGGGCACAGTGAACCCTAGCCGGCCCCCGGCCGCGGATGTTGGTTGAAATTATACCCCCACATTCTTTTCTTTCAGTTTACTCGAAGTCAAAACAAATCGAGTGCAAAACAAGTCCGGCGCCGTATGCCGCCAATACGGTGTCTCAATTTCAGAACATTCCAGCTAAGGTTCACCTGAGTTCAGAACCTTACCCGGCCAATTCGGCGCCTTGATTTCGAAACAAAAATAAACAATCTTTGTTCCAGCGCGATCAATATGATGTCGCGGTTCTATATCATTCTTTCGGGTTTATTACCCATCGTTGTCCCAAGCGTAATTGAAATTGCATCACACCGACCGGACCTAACGCGGTGCAACACGATCGCACCCGGCCACCACCGGACGATGATGGGTTATAAAAACTAGGTCAGTAACGAATGGTGCGATTTTCGTTGCTTCCAATATGCCGCGCGTGAGGTAGGTAGACCCTACGATGAAAATTGAATCTAAAATCCCCCGGGCAGCTGTTGGGAATGTGGGGTGAAAATGCATTTTTGTTTCAGTTGAATTGACTTTGAATATCGGAAGGCGTGGGAATATTTAGGTCTTTGCACGTAGATGTCTAGAGATGAGTGTAGACTTTTAATTTCAAAGAAAAAAGTTAGTTTTGCCTAACTTTTTCAAGAAATTTGCAATGTATTTTTCATTTAGCTGAAATCGTTGCTACTAAACATTGCTAATACGACTTCCCGTAAATTCTCTGTTTTAACATTTTTGTGGAGCCTTGGTTGGGATGTTATGCAGCTAATCAGAACATGAAATAGTTATAAAAAAGTTCATTTTATGAGGAAATAGTAATTTATTGTGATAAAAATCACTTATTTCATGTGGAATTGCCTACCTTTAGGCGTTTAAAGGGAAATTTCAAAATTCAATTTTGCATTTAAAGTATTAAATTCACTAGTTGTAAGATTTTAGACGCGTTATTCGGTTTTAGAAAAACAAAATTAAGCGGAGAAAGAAATTTTCCTTTCCAACCGATGCTTTATTGTAAACTAATCAATTTCGCCCCAAAGTGGCTTTTCCAATATTTTGATATTTGGAGTTATTTAACCTAAAGTTTTAATTTGTTGAACAAAATTCTGTCACATGGTTCCATGGAGATCCACAGGGTACTGGTTTTTCAGATATTCTTTTGGCAACATTTGAACAGGCACTCATGTTATCTGCAAAAGTTGTTTTAAAGTGATCAATTTGACCCCGGATTACGGTAATCAGCTTCTGCCACGACGCGTCCTTTCCCAGTCAGTGCAGTGCAATGGAATTTATAAATTCCAAGACCTTCCCAGACCCTGCACACCAGGTCTCACTGGGTTGCAAGCAACAGCTATTTGGAAATCTTTGCCTGGGCCGCGCGCGTATAAAGCACCACAACTGCAAAGCAGATATTCCGAGGTTTCACGTTCCGTATTACAGAAACGACAGATATCACTCTGAATCTGCCCAACATTTTTCAAGTGATACCTGCTCGGGCAGTGTCCAGTTACTAGGCCAGTGTATGTATGTACATAGAGCTGTTTTGTTGAGCTCTAAGGGTCGATTTCTTCACCCTGGCTTAGGCGTTTTTTTTGGGCGTTAAACCTGGTTTAACTACATAGGTAAGCCTGGCTTACGGGTTAAGCCGAGGTGAAGAAATCGGCTCTAAGAGCTTTTTGGTTTTATAAGCATGTGATGTTATAAATCGTTGTGACTGATTGCAATTTATGACATCCATCCAATTGGATATCACCCTCTGCTTAGCCCAGAATTTCAGGCCCATTTTTATTGTACAGTTTGATATATCGCAGAAAGGTTCTGGGCCATCAAACTGTAAATTGGAACCACTTTTAGCAAGCTCGTCAGCCATTTTATTTCATTCAATGCCACAGTGACCTGGAACCCAGTATAATTTTACTGATTGCCCTTGGCATAACCTGCACAGTGAAAGAATGCATTCCCAGACAAGCTTTGAAGTGCAGTTGTAAGCGCATAATGATTTTAGTGCAGCTTGATTGTCTGAGGAAATACAAATATTTGTATATTTGTATTTTCTCTCAAGGCAGATATTTGCGCATTTCAAAATAGCAAGAATCTCTTCTTGAAACACCGTAGGATAGTGTGTCATTGTCACTGTAATTCATATTTTATAGCCGTAGATTCCTGCTCCCGTTTTATTCGAAGTTTTGAGCCATCTGTATAGAATTTGATTGATCCTTGACGAACAGTGGGACCTCCGACTTCCCAATCTGCAGGAGTTGTTTCGTACAACTTGTAGGGAACATCATTTTCATTCTGGCCCATTTTGGAAGTATTTTGAAATGCTCAGGGGACCTACAAGATCACCTGGCATAAGCTTTTCAACTTGTTTAAGTCTCAGAAAATGCACGTACTTATGCAAAGGTAGGATAGTAGATTGTGAATCGCATACTGTAAGTAGCGGTGCTGATGAATGCCATTAAGTTGGATATTGTCGAGAGAGTTCGAAAAGTCGGTACGCGATTGTCGACCGTTTTTTCACGAATCCATGCTGAAATTTAGATATTGCAGGTTGAACTACTAGGTATGTCAAGCCATGTAGTAGACCTTGCAAAACTTTACCCAAACAGTTGGAATGGAGATTTGCGGTAAGTATCAACCACGTGAATGTTTCCGGACTTGAAAATCGGTGTAATGGACGCGAGTTTACAGGCACCCTGAAAAATGCCTTCCTTAAGTGAAGGTAACTAAGTAGCTGGTCGATATACTGCTGCGACGGAGAAGATTGACTGGACTCAAATACGCGTTGAAAGAAATCAGCAAAGAGTTAGGAACGACATGCGAGTGAATTACTTATGAATAAAACATTCTTTTATCAAAGTTGCTACACATATGAATCACTTTTATTTACACTATTTTTGAATAACAATTTAAAACATAGAAACTGTGTTAGTTTCAGCCGATTGATGGATTGTAGAATGATTGTACCTTAATTTCCGTAAGCGTTACGTCTGTTTGCCTGTGATCATACTATTTTACGACCCTTTCTCCACGCTTTGATTCTTCATATCAAAAGCACTTATGATAATATTGATAACGACAGATAGCACTGAAAAGCATATCAGTATATTGTTGACGATGTCTGACCTTCGTTGTTCTTCGACTTTGTTGATATTGAGTAGCGTTCCTAGCACTATAATTATGATAGCTTGCAGTACCTGGATATCGAAGAAAGCATTCAACTTGAATGATTTTGATTATGATAGAATAAAACCATACCTGAAGGGAAATGGATGTGACAACCAAAGCTATCAAAAACGTGTAAAATGGATGAGCCTCTCCAACGGTTAGCAGGTACTTAAGCTGTGCGGCGTTGGCTGTTAGCAGTGCCAGATCCAGCATTCCCTGGACAAATGTTTTCCGCGTTGCATAACTGTTGATGTCTAATTTGGAAGGCTGTTGGAAAAAAGCAAGTTTTTGATTGAGATATGCCTCGAGTCACGCGGCGAGTTCACACATACTTCAGATGAAGATTCGTTTGATGATTTGTTTGCCCGGTGGTCTGCCATCTCGATGGTCTGATTGATAACTGAAGTGTATTTGGCAGCAGACAGACTGTTCATTCGAAGGTGAGCGATTGTATCGTAGAGTAGAATGGGTCAACAAAGTTGATTGTTGAACAAATTATATCTGTATAATATGCCATTTTCTTTCAATTTATTTATTTTATTTTATCTGTATTAACGAGATTTTTTTGCCCGGGGCTAGTTCAATTCGAAACTCCTTCCTTCTTTCTTCCCTTCCGAAGGAAGAACTCACATTTTTGTGAGTATTTCGAGAGTGGGATTCGATCCTAGGTTCTCGGCGTAATAGTCACGGGCATCAATTACCAGGTGCGCATCACTTTCCTTTTAATGACCAACATAGAAGATATAAACTTTACATTAGTTAAATACACGGTGTGTCTGGTAGAATAAATTTATTACAAAAAAATGGGCATCGCTAATTTTTACGCTACGTGAAAGTTGACGCTACCAGCTTTCATTCAAGCACAACATCGAAATATTCCATCGGGGGAACTTTTTCATACAAAAATTGGGTATGTTTGTTAAGTAGAAATAGGGATTAATTTGGAACCGCGCATTTTGTATGGGGAAAAACAGTATTCTGAAAAAGTTGTTCGGGATCCCTCGGTGGATTTTTTTGAGGGACCCTGCAAATGAAAGCTGAAAGCCTCTATTTTTGAATAGCGAAAAATTTGACGATGCCTATTTTTTTGTTATATACTTTTCCCATACACACGCCGTGAAATATATATATTTTTTGGCATCAAATTTATATACTTTCATTAATTTTTGAATTGAAAAAAAAAATACATTAAAATGCTATCACATCAAAATAGGAGCGCTAAAAACTGCAGCCTACTCGAACCTGTTGCCCCACACTACGCTACACTTAAAAGCGTCTTTTGGAAAAAAAATCAGTGATTAGAAATTGATGCCTCTCTTTGTTAAGTTCTGTATCATGTAACAAAAAGTCTACGTAATAGCAGGAGCTGAGTGCAATCAACTTGATATAATCTCATTGGTCAATACGTTTTGTGGATGTGTGTAAATAAGATGTCTGATTGAGCATCAATGGATGAATCATTTGATATAGGGAAAAGCACGGAATGTATTGTCTAAGCAATTGGGGTTTGACTAGAAGATGCCGAATTTTGGCCTGCGTGATACCAAAACAACCGAATAAACCAATTCAAAAAGTGCTGGTGCTGGAAATTGTATGTTTAGACCCGGTGGATTTTACCGCTTAAGCTTGTAGTGAAGTATCAGGGGTTTCCTTATTACCATTCACAACATCGCTGTAGCGATGGAAGGTGAAGGAGACGCGTGATAGTTAATGGGCCATATAATCAACACTGTATTGTACATTTCAGGGGCCCCCACAAAATTCAACTTCACGAAAAAAAAGTACCGTCTACCCCCGTTGGTTTGACCGCATCTAACCTGACAACTTTTTAATTTGACCCCCGCTAATCTGCACATCGTTCAAACTAAAAATGGTTCAAACGTCATTCTGCTAATGGAACGAGGTGAAACGGAACGCAGAATCAAAACAAAACATCAAATAATGTTGCCAGCAGTGTTTTTTACCGTCGCCCACAGGGTTGCTAGAAGTTCAAACTAAAAATGAACCCCGTTGGTTTGCATGAGGTGTCGTTCAAACCAACGGGGGTAGACGGTAGTTCAAGAAACTTCTCTTGGTTTTATTTTTGTCATAAGAATTTCGAATTACTGTCTACTGGCAAGATATATGTGATATGTTGTGAAATTTTTGAGTAAGACTGCAAATATTTGTCCATCTTCTTCTTCTTTATGGCACGACGTCCCCACTGGGACTTGGCCTGCCTCGCTTCAACTTAGTGTTCTTTGAGCACTTCCACAGTTATTAATTGAAGGGCTTTCTTTGCCTGCCATTGCATGAATTTGTATATTGTGAGGCAAGTACAATGATACACTATGTCCAGGGAGTCGAGAAAATTTTCCCGACCGGAACGGGAATTGAACCCGCCGTCTCCGGATTGGCGATCCATAGCCTTAACCACTAGGCTAAATGAAGACCCAAAAATATTTGTCCATCTATTTATTAAATTTTGAAATTTGCCTCCAACATTTATTAGCGTTTATTTTTGTTGTGCTTAAGAAAAATCACCGGATAACCTGAAAAAAATCTTCAACTAAATTCTAGAGGAACTCCAAAATTCTATAAATTGTAGGTAACTGAAGTCCCTTTTAAATTTGTTATTTTTTTCTCTGTACAGTTTTTGAATACATTTTGTAGAATTTTCTACAAAGCTCTTAAAAGAATCAAAAGATTTCTTTTCAAATTATAGAAATATTCTTTTGAACTCTTGAGTTTGATTTTCCTTAGACAGCTTACAATATACTTAAATCGGAGAACACATTATTATTTTGAAGATTTCCAGTCGGATTTTTTTGAGTTGAGAGATTTGCTTACTTACATGAGGATGAATCCATAGCGAACTCTAACGAAATGGAATATTAGTAGAAATTTGTGGAAAATTGGTCAAAAGCTTGTTCTGGGTTTCCGCTAAAGATTTTTAGAATAGGAATTTCTATTGGAAACTGAGACAAACATTTTATCAGAAACTTATCATAAATTTCCTCTAAATTTTCTTTGGCATTTTTTATTGGAATTTTTTTTTTTGATACCAGGGTAATGTGAAAAAATCTTTTTGGATGTCGCGTAAACCTCCCCTAGCAGTCGCGTTAGAACGAGTTTTTGTTGAGTATTCATTCTTTATGGTGATCATTCAGCAACTTCTCCAGAGATTGTAGCAGAGATCCAAAAGAATTTCGCAAAAAATTACACTAACGATTACACTTCAAATTTCACTAAAATTTTTTTGAAAATTTCAGTTATATCCTATGTGTTGTCGTACATAAGAGCGTCTGTTGGTTGATCACAGTCGAGTGGATATTCTTGCGTTTCTTTTGATAAGAGTCAGCATCGCCAATTTGTATTACTGCTGTAATTTATTAGGGGGATTCACTTAGAGCACCTTTACCGGTGCGCGACTAAACTAAATTACATAGCGCAGTATCATAGCGCTATACCTTATCGGGGGCTTCTAACCGGGCTAGTAAAATAGCAGCGAGGCTTTCGGGAAACATCGGGCGCACAAATTTAGGCGCCCGATAGTTGCGCGGGAAACGATTGCTATTTCATATATGTCAAAAGTGCTGTATTGTTTTTATTTGATTGTTTCGAACAAAACGCACCAGTGTTAAGCAACAAATTTTGTAAACACTTGCACTTAGATAAAATCTGCTGCGAATATCACAAGCGAAAATGTCCAGGAGTACCCGTCGCAGCGTTCGGGTGAGAGAAGTGCTGGACGAATCAAAAGAAAATATCACTCCCAAACGGAAGGGACAGCCTCTACGAAGGAAGCACGACACCACAATAGAGAAGGAGGGGTGGAAGCCTCTCCGTTAAAGCGGGGCAGAGTACGACCACCGAAAGAATCACCGGAGGAGAAGCCGGAAGAAATGAGTGCCACTGCTGTGGGATGTCTCCCGGGGCGCGAGCGAGAAACGGAAAATCTCGCTCTGCACGTCGAGGGGATTTCGGTGAATAATGGTTCAGGAACTGTGTAGATCATTGGTCCACCCGGAACAGGTTAAACGGCCATCCTGACCAAAATTCCTCCAGGGATTCCTACGGGGTTTCCTCCAGAAATTCCTCCGAGGATTTCTCCAGGGATTCCTCCAATAATTCCTCCAATAATTCATCCAGGAATTCCTCCGGGAATTCCTACAGGAATTCCTCCGGGAATTCCTCCAGGAATTCCTCCGGGCATTCCTCCAGGAATTCCTCCGGGCATTCCTCCAGGAATTCCTCCGGGCATTCATCTAGGAATTCCTCCGGGGAATTCTCCAGGAACTCCGGGGGATTCTCCAAAAATTCTTCAAAAATTCCTCCGGGGAACCCTACAGCATTTTCTTCTTGGATTCCTCAATAATCACCTCAAAGAGTTCCTCCAGGAATTTCTTCGGAAATTTCTACAGGCATCCCTCCGAAGATTAATCTAGAAATCGGACCGGGTATTTCTCTTGAGATTCCTCCAGGAATTCTTCCAGAGATTCCTGTAGCAATTGCTCCTGTGATTCCTTAATAAACTCCTCCTTTAATTTCTTTTGGCATTCCTGCAAGAGTTTGTATAGGAATTCCTCCGGAAATTTCTCCAGCAATTCTTCCGGTTATTCCTACAGAGATTATTGCAGAAAATCCTCCAGGATTGCTCAAAAATTTATCCGGGTGTTATAACTTTAGATTTTCTCTCCGTGTCATTATTTTCTATACACAACTACTTCGATGTTTTTACTTCTCTTACCTTGACTGTACTGTTGTACTGACCAGTTATGTAAAACCTAAGATGGACGTAATACAGAAGTGAATTTCTAATCCGAGTAAAAGCGCGTTTCTACCGTGAAATAACCGAAATTACCCCGTGAATATTCTCGGCTACAACAAATATTGGCGACGAGGATGTCGAACAATGAAGGCTTGCCGGCTGGAGATGAAAATCGACGAAATCCTGCTGCTAATCTGGTGCCTCCTCCGCCGCCGGCTGCGGCTGTGTTGCTCCAATTGCCATGCACTCCACGTTCACCATTGAGCCTTTCGATCGCCATAAAATGAAATGGTCGCGATGGGTGGAACGTTTGGAAGGTGCATTTTTGCTGTTCAACGTTCCGGATCATGCAAAGCTTCCAATGCTGCTCCACTACATGGGAGGGGAGACATATGACACAGTCTCCGACAGATTAGCTCCGGAGAAGCCGCAAACCAAGTCTTACGACGACATCGTTCAGTTGCTCGAGAGTCATTTCAATCCACGTCCGTTGGAAATCCTTGAAAATTTCCGATTCTGGTGCCGCAGACAAGGAGACGAGAGAATGGACGAGTCCATCGACGATTATTTGATCGCGCTCAGAAAGCTTGCGATCACATGCAATTTCGGAAATTATCTACCAACGGCGATTCGAAATCAGTTCGTATTCGGTCTCCGGGACCGGGTCATTCAAGCAAGACTGCTGGAGGTTCATGGTCTAACCTTGGATAGAGCTCGTGAGCTCGCTGTGTCAATGGAACTATCTGCGAAAGGAGGACAAGAAATCCAGTCTCGTGCCAAGTCTGAAATGAACTTCGTGGAACATCCAGCTACCAAAAGTGCCAAAGCGAAAAGTGCGGGAAAAAGTTCAAATTCTACCATCGGTGATGCAAAGAGGAGTGCTTGTTATCGATGTGGTAGTGTCGGACATTTCGCGAATAAGTGTGTGCATATCAAAACAGTCTGCAACTACTGTCGTTTGGTGGGCCATATACAAAGGGTTTGCCAAAAGAAGAACCGTGCTCCTGAGAGAAGCGACACTCATCAGCTAGAATCTGGCGAGTCGAGTGAAGAAGACATTGAGAAAAGTGATCTGTTGTACACCGATGAAATCTGTGGACTCTATGATAACGCTGTCGAGTCATGCCGTGTGGATAAGTTCTGGATTGAACTGTTCGTGAATCAAGCTGCAGTGAATTTTGAAATCGACAGCGGCGCTCCTATTACGGTTATCAGTGTCAGTGATAAAGAGAAGCTTTTTCCGAGTGTGCAGCTCAGTCCAGCCGATCTATCGCTGGTGAGCTATAGTGGTAATGCAATTCGATTGCTCGGAAGATGCGCTGTGTCCGTGAAGTATGCTGAGAATACCTACCGTTTAATGCTGTATGTTGCGGAAACCAAGAAGCATCCACTCCTGGGGCGAGGTTGGATGAAAGCGTTGCACATTGATTTGCGAAGATTCTATGAAGAAGTGCATACCGTTTCGGAAATCAGTCCGGTGAAGAATACGTCAGAAGCGGTGAAGGAGCTGATTTCGCGATACAACAGTGTGTGTGATGGTGCAATGGGAAAAGTTAAAGGGTTAACAGCAAAGCTGCGTTTGAAACCAGACGCTCAACCGGTTTACTTGAAAGCTAGACCGGTACCGTTTTCGATCAAGCAAGCTGTCGAGCAGGAAATCGAGCAGATGGTAAGGGATGGAGTGCTTGTGAAAGTTAACCATAGTTCGTGGGCTACGCCGGTGGTGCCGGTAATGAAGCTGAACAATAAAGTGCGTCTTTGTGGTGATTACAAAATCACAGTAAATCCGAGGTTGATCGTTGATGAACATCCTCTTCCAACTGTGGAGGAGTTGTTTGCAAATGTCGCGGGTGGTGATAAATTCACGAAAATCGACTTGTCTCAGCCCAAGTAACCAAAAGTTCAGATAAAAGGGTACTTTATAAGCTAAGCAGCTTGTTCGAGGTCGCTCATTAGCCTTCTAAGCAGCTTCATTTTTAAGTAATTTTGGAACTTGAAAGTTCACATAAGCACGCTGGATAGCCTTCTAAGCAGCTTCTGACAGAACTTTGTCAAAATTCATGCAGAAACAAAAATGTGTTATTCAGAATCACAGCCTGTTGGTGGGGGTTTGTGATTCACGTCTGGAATTACTACTGATAATTATATTCTCACATATGTCGCTGCTATGTAGATTTGAACTGGATCCTCCTGCGTGATAGCCTGCCGACTTACCGCTGCGCTGCTGAAGACACTTGACAAAGTCAAGCTAACTTCACTACTGTACAAATGTGCAAAACTAGCTGCCGACAGCGAATCGATTCAAATCAGACTTTACCTACTGTCCACTCAATCGCAGCTGTAGTACTGTGGTAGAGCGTAGGGCTCTCACGCAGCGGCTGTCGGTTCGAATCCGATGGGCGGTGTTATTTTTTTTTTTGCTCAAGCCTAGTATTCATTGATTTGATAAATTAATATTTGTCTTTTATTCGTGTACGCTTAAACAGTTGTTTTCTGTAGAAGAAATAAATTTAATCTTCATTGAAACACAATGCTACTGAACTGAACTTCTATGAACTTGAAAGTTCCGACGAAGTTCCGACATAGCATCTTAAGCAGCTTTAAAGTTCCGCGAAGTTCAGATAAAGTTCCGAATGGAACTTTCTGGCTGCTTAAGAGGCTAACAATTAGCCTTGCCGGAACTTGTGACCGAAGTTCCAGCAAGGCTCATCGTTAGCCTCTTAAGCAGCCAGAAAGTTCCGTTCGGAACTTTATCTGAACTTCGCGGAACTTGAAAGTGCATTTTGTCATGGGAAGCGGAACTTTTGGTTACTTGGGAGGCGTATCTTCAACTGGAGGTGGACTCTGACCAACAGGAAGTTCTCACGTTGAGTACGCACATGGGTCTGTACAAGCCAACGAGACTCATGTACGGCGTAAGCTCGGCGCCGGCTATTTGGCAGCGCCTGATGGAGGAAATTCTCAGTGGCATACCGGGCGTCACAGTGTTTATTGATGACATTCGCATCACCGGGCCGAATGATAAAGTGCACCTAGAGCGACTAGCTGAAGTGTTGAAACGGTTGAGTGAATATGGAATGCGTGTGAATCTCGATAAGTGCCAGTTTTTTGAGGAAAAGATCGAGTATTGTGGATACATTATTGACCGCCGTGGAATTCACAAAGTGCAGAAGAAAATTGATGCTGTGCAGAATATGCCTGTTCCTCAGAACAAAGACCAAGTGCGATCGTTTGTTGGGCTAGTGAACTATTATGGACGATTCTTTCCGCAATTAAGCACGACAATCTTTCCGCTCAATCAACTCTTGCGTAATGACGTGCCGTTCAAGTGGTCCAAAGTGTGTAATGAAGCTTTTCAAAATGTGAAGAAGGAAATGCAGTCGGATCGATTCCTAGTACATTACAATCCAGAGTTACCGCTAGTGCTGGCAACCGATGCATCGCCTTATGGAGTCGGCGCGGTTCTCAGTCACATCTTTCCGGACGGATCTGAAAGGCCGATTCAGTATGCGTCCCAAACGCTCAATGAAACGCAGCGCAGATACAAACAAGTAGACCGTGAGGCATACGCCATAGTGTTTGGTATCCGAAAATTCTACCAGTATCTGTACGGCCGCAAATTTGTGCTGTATACAGACAACGAACCCGTGAAACAAATATTCTCTGAAGCGAAAGGTTTGCCAACAATGTCTGCATTGCGTATGCAGCATTATGCAACGTTCTTGCAGTCCTTCAACTATACGATTAAATTTCGACCAACGAAGCAGCACTACAACGCAGACGCGTTCTCTCGGCTTCCGCTGAATGTCAAAACACCAGATAACGTTGTCGAGGAAAGCGATTTGCTGGAAGTAAGTATCATCGAAACTCTTCCGCTAACAGTTGAAGAGCTGTCGAAAGCAACTGCAATCGATAGTTCGGTTAAGATACTACTACAAGGACTGAAGAATGGCAAAATGGTAGACGGTAAGGAGCGATTTGGAGTGGACCAGAACGAGTTTTCTCTACAGCAAGGCTGTATAATGCGGGGCATTCGGGTGTACGTACCTCCCGAGCTTCGCAGCAAGGTGCTCGCAGAGCTGCATTCGGCACATTTCGGTACTACACGTCTCAAATCGCTTGCCAGAGGCTATGTTTGGTGGGAAAGAATCGATAAGGACATTGAGGAGTTAGTTAGAAACTGCGCATCTTGCCAATCGACGAGACCGAACCCGGTTAAGGTTACAACACATTGTTGGGAACCTCCCAAGCAACCATTCGAAAGAGTGCATGTAGACTTCGCTGGACCTTTCATGGGAACCTACTTCATCGTGTTCGTCGACGCCTATTCCAAATGGCCAGTGGTCAAAATCTTGCGAGACATCACTACAGCAACAACAATCAACGCCTGCAGGGAATTCTTCACGACGTACGGAATACCATGTGTACTGGTTAGCGATCATGGTGTCCAGTTTACATCAGGTGAGTTTCAGAAGTTTCTAAGGCTGAATGGCGTTTTCCATAAAATGGGTGCCCCATACCACCCCTCCACCAACGGGCAGGCGGAGAGATTCATCCAAACCTTCAAGAATAAGATGAAAGCTCTTCGCTGCGACAAAGTGGGAATGCACAAAGAGCTTTGCAACATTCTCTTGAATTACCGGAAAACCATCCACCCAACTACAGGCAAATCCCCATCTATGATGTTGTTCAACCGCCAAATCCGATCCAGACTCGATCTAATGCTGCCTAGCTCGGAGTGTTCGGATAAAGTTGACACTAAGGTTCGATCAATTCCGGAGGGAGGAAGAGTTGCTGCTCGTGACTTTCTGGATAGCGAAAAATGGAAGTATGGATACGTCGTCGAGAAACTAGGTAAGCTGCATTACAACGTACAACTCGACGATAACAGGATCTGGAAGCGCCACATTGACCAGCTTCGTGAAGTGGGACAGAACCTTCGCACTGAGCCGTTTGTAGATCGTCCACCATCTCCAAGGAACTTGCGGTCGCATTCACCCCAACAATCGCCTACTGCGGAGCCAGTGGGCACTCAAAGTGCTGCTTCATCAACAAGGACAAACGCGGAGTCCCCACAAAAACCACCTGCTTTTTCCATACCTGATGACCAACCACCGATACCAGCGAGAGTACCAGAGGTACCTATCCGGCCGGACGTAACAGGTGAACCAAGCCGATCTGAACAGAAGCCAACGCCTAGACGTTCGAATAGAGTGTCGAAGCCTCCAAGAAGGTTGGACTTATAGTAACATGAAATTCTTATTAAGGGGGGAAGAGCTGTTATAACTTTAGATTTTCTCTCCGTGTCATTATTTTCTATACACAACTACTTCGATGTTTTTACTTCTCTTACCTTGACTGTACTGTTGTACTGACCAGTTATGTAAAACCTAAGATGGACGTAATACAGAAGTGAATTTCTAATCCGAGTAAAAGCGCGTTTCTACCGTGAAATAACCGAAATTACCCCGTGAATATTCTCGGCTACAACACCGGGGATTAATCCGGAAGTTCCTCCGGGAATTTCATATAAAATTTCTGTGGAGAATTCCTTCGAAGATTCCCCTAGAAATTCATCCAAAAATTTCTCAGGTGAATTTCCGGAGGAATTTCCGTGAGGATTCCCTGGAGAAATGCCTGGAGCAATCCTCGGGGAATAGCCGGAAGGAATCCCCGGAGGAATTCCTGAAAAAAAAAACCCACGGAGGAATTTCCTGAAGAAACATCCGAATAAAACTCTGAATGAACCCCCGGAGGAATTTCTGGAGGAACTCCTAAAGGAATTCCTGGAGAAATTCTTGGAAAAATTCCCGGGAGTCCTCGGAGGAATTCCTGGAAGAATCCTCGGAGGAATCCTCATTGAAATTCCTGGAGGAATCCTCAGAGGAATTCCCGGCGGAATCCTCGGAGGAATTCCCGGAGGAATCCTCGGAGGAATTCCCGGAGGAATCCTCGGAGGAATCTTCGGAGGAATTCCCGGAGGAATCCTCGGAGGAATTCCCAGAGGAATCCTCGGAGGAATTTCCGGAGGAACCCTCGGAGGAATTCCCGGCGGAACTCTTGAGGGAATCCCCGGAGGAATTCCTCGGGGAATCCCCGGAGAAATTCTTGGAGGAATCCCCGGAAGAATTTTTGGGGAATCCCCGGAGGAATTCTTGGAAGGATCCTCGGAGGAATTCCTTGAGGAATCATCGGAGGAATTGCTAGAGGAATCCCCGGAAGAATTCCGTGAGTAATCCCCGAAGGAATTCCTGGTAGAAACCCTAGAGGAATTCCTGAATGAATCCCCGGAGGAACTTTTGGAGGAATCCCCGGAGAAATTCAAGGAGGAATCCCGAAAAGAATGAGAAGTCCCAGTAGAAATTTTAGGTAAAATCCCGGAAGAGATTCCTGGGGAAATCTTAGTACGTATTGCTCGAGGATACTCGAGGAAATTCATGCTAGTATATCAGAGGGAATCCATGGAGAATCCCAGAAGACATTCTTCCAAAATAGGTTTCCAAAATATTTTGTTTATTCCGCAACAGTATTTGGCAACGACCGGTACGCAATCCGGTAACTAAATATAGTAGCGACCGGTGTGGAAATGAGTAACTAAACTTAAATGACAACTCTGTGGGCAATCATTTTACTCACCCAGATAGTAGCCCCCGGTAAACTTGCTCTTAACCGCGTAAGCACATTCCCTGTTGTGCATTCGGACGAGTCGGACGTGTGCTCCGTATCTCACCACGCGATAGACCTCGTAGAAGTAGAGTTTTTTCCCCCGCAATTGCGGAAGGTTTTTTATATCGTGCGTTCTCCTGCTTGTGCGAAGTGTAGTGTCGCAAGGTGGTATCCAGCGCAACGCGGAAGCGAGGTGCTTGCATCATCGTACATCAAGGTCAACGAATAATCGCATCCAAAAGTCATCATTATCGCCATCATCAGCCCCTCCGTCAACAAAGAGGACGGCGGCGACGGGTGCGAAGGCAGACGCGACGGACAGCTTTACCATCTGCCTGCCTGTGATAAATATCTACCTGCTCCGGTCAGATAAGTATCACTCTTTCGATACACTCTTTTGTCCGCCCAATTTGTTTTGATCGCTTTTGTCTATTGTATCCCCAGTCCACATTCGACCACGTGCTTTTTTTTGACATCCATAACAGTGGTTCCCAAACTACTGTATACGGGTAAGGGTGTACAAACTGTAAATAACAGAACATTTTTTTTTGTTTTTTTTTATTAGTTATTTTTTCTTTTTTTCAATACCGTTTTTTTTTTGCATCCTACAGGGTGCGCTAAAATAAACATAAGAATTGAATTCGTATATTATTAGTACAAGTTTTTTTTTTTTTTTTTTTTGCTTTATTTTTTTTCTATATATTATTAACATTGTTTGGTTTACAAACCAAACAGTTGTCGTCCTAAGGAAGAAAGTGCACTGTAAATACTTTAAGGTTTTTCTCTTCCTCTTTTGCACTTTTGAGTTATTTTCCATAAATTTGTTTCCACATGGACGATTCGATTGGAGGCGAAACGCCTCCCAATGATATCATTGCTCGTACGCGGTTTTATCAGCCATCTTCGCCTGGACCTTGGGTTGTCTATTTCCGGCGCAAATGCAAACCATTGAATATGCTTTCGATTTCTCGAGAGCTGACGCGTAAGTATCCTGGGACCGTTATTCACCAAGTGAAAGCATCCAAGCTGCGTGTTACCGCACCTAGCTACAAAGCAGCAAATGAAATTGCTCAACACGAAGCGTTTACTGTTGAATACGCGGTCTATGTGCCAGCACGAGAAGTGGAGGTGGAGGGGAAGATCCTCGACGAAATGCTGACATGTGAGGACATCAAGACCGGCTTTGGTCGATTCAAAAATAGGTCAATTCCTGATGTGGCTATCCTAGACTGTAAACGCTTATCTAAGGTTTCCATGGAAGGAAATAAAAAGGTGTACTCGCCTTCAGCGTTTTTTCGAGTGACTTTTCCAGGTTCCGTCCTCCCGGAATTTGTTGTAATTGATGGTGGTTTTTACCCAGTGCATCTTTTTAGGCCGAAGGTTTTTAATTGTACCAAATGCAAGCAGTTTGGTCACAGTGATAGCTTTTGCGACAACAAGCCCCGTTGTGGCAAATGCAACCAAGCTCACTTGGAGGACTCTTGCACACAGGAAGCGGAAAAATGTAGCTACTGTGGCGGAGATCCACACGACTTGCAAGTTTGCCCGGCTTACAAAAGACGCATTCGAAATGAGAGTCGCTCTATCATAAAGCGCTCCAAACAGACATATGCGGAGATGGTGAAATCTTTTAAAACACCAGATTCCGTGTCTGAATCAGCTGTCCCAGTTGAAAATCCCTATCAGGAGTTGTCTTCCGATGATCAGGACGATGGCGAAACTGATGAGGGTGGATCTCTTTCGGAGGTACACGCACCTGGAAAAAGGAAGTCATCATCTTCCCCGGGATTGCGCCGAAAGGTCTTTTTAAAGTCTTCCCTCAAAAGTTTGCCTAATGATAAAGGAGACGGGGTAAACTTAAAAACTCCGAAGAATCAGGTTCCTCTAGCTTCAGCTCCATGTTGTAGCAAGAACCTGTCACCCCCGTCTCCGCCTGTTAAATACACTTCAAAGAGAAATAATCGACAAGGTAGCAAGAAAAAAGCTACCAAAGTTCCTCGCAGTTCAAGCAAGCCTCCTAGACCCAAGCGAGGACTGTTTACTTTTAGGGTTCTCGTGGATCGCTTATATAATGCCCTCAGCCTTCCAGAAACATTAAGAGGCATTATTGATATGTTTATACCTACAGTAGAAGAATATTTTCGGAATCTGACACAATCATGGCCCCTCCTTGCTGCGATCATATCTTTCGATGGATAATTCATCAAGTGAGGTACAAGATATGATCACTGTGCTACAGTGGAACTGTCATAGTCTGAAACCTAAATTAGACCTGTTTAAGTTTTTGATTCACAACTCTGATTGTGATATTTTTGCCCTTTGTGAAACATGGCTTTCTTCTGAAGATGAACTCAACTTCCACGATTTTAACATTATACGCCAGGATAGAGATGACCATTATGGGGGAGTTCTTTTGGGGATCAAAAAGACTTACTCATTTTATAGAATTCCAATCGCGACTCATCCTGGCGTAGAAATCGTCGCTTGCCAAATAAACGTAAAGGGTAAAGAACTTTGCGTAGCTTCCGTTTACATTCCTCCAAGAATTTCAATTAACCGCCGTCATCTTTGGAATGCGGTTTCTGCACTATCACATCCAGTTTTAATTCTGGGTGATATGAACGCGCATGGTACAGGGTGGGGCGAACCATATGACGATAATAGAGCGGCCATTTTCTATGATTTGTGCGACGATTTCAATTTGAACATTTTAAATACAGGTGAAGTGACACGTATTGCATCTGACGGCAAAGAAAGTCGTCTCGACCTATCACTGGGGTCAAGCTCACTATCATTCGATTGCTTGTGGAAGGTAATCGAGGATCCTCATGGTAGTGATCACTTACCCATTATAACCACCATAAAGCATAATAGCGAAAGGTCAGACCATCCAATTCAGGTTCCTTTTGACCTCACAAGGAATATCGATTGGCAAAAGTATGCAGAAGCGGTATCTTTTGGCATCGAATCATTCAATCCCCTGCCACCTTTGGATGAGTATCGATTCCTGTCTGAACTGATATATAAGAGTGCATTAGAATCACAAAAACGACGTGTTCCAAGTGCAACCTTCAAAAGAAGACCAGCCACACTAGGTTGGGATGATGATTGCACCCAGTTGTATCTTAAAAAATCTGATGCTTTCAAAACTTTTCGTAGGCACGGTACCTCAGATCTTTATCAAGAGTACGCAAAGCTCGAAAGACAGCTGAGAAACCTGCTGAAAGCGAAGAAGCGTAGTTATTGGCGACACTTCATTGAGGGTCTCTCAAGAGAAACTTCAATGACAACGCTTTGGAGAGTGGCTCGCAACATGCGAAACCGCTCTTCTTCTAATGAGAGTGACGAATACTCCAACCGTTGGATATTCAGCTTTGCGAAAAAGGTCTGCCCAGACTCAGTCCCAGCACAACCGATTTCTTGGGAAACATCCCCAAGAGACGGTTCTCTGGAAAGACCCTTCACTATGCTGGAACTTTCTATGGCTCTTCTTTCATCAAACAATTCCGCTCCGGGACGCGATATGATCAAGTTCAATCTTCTAAAGAATCTCCCAGATATCGCGAAAAGACGATTACTGGACCTGTTCAACTCATTCATGGAGAACAACATCGTTCCGCATGAATGGAGACAGGTCAAAGTAATAGCTATTCAAAAGCCTGGTAAACCAGCGTCTGATCATAATTCATACCGCCCAATTGCTATGTTATCATGTTTAAGGAAATTGTTGGAAAAAATGATCCTATCACGACTCGATCATTGGGTCGAATCGAATAACTTGCTTTCAAATACACAGTTCGGGTTTCGCAAGGGCAAAGGAACAAACGATTGTCTAGCGTTGCTTTCAACAGATATTCAACTGGCCTTTGCGGAAAAGGAGCAACTGGCTTCAGTTTTCTTGGATATTAAGGGCGCTTTTGATTCAGTTTCCATAGGAATATTGTCAGAAAAACTGCACAATAGTGGACTTCCAGGAATTTTAAATAATTTCTTGTATAATTTGTTGTCAGAAAAACATATGAGCTTCAATCTCGGACAACTGACAACTTCCAGAATAAGTTACATGGGCCTACCCCAAGGCTCATGTTTAAGTCCCTTGCTTTATAATTTTTACGTGAAAGACATTGATAGTTGCTTGGAAGGACAATGCACGCTAAGACAACTTGCAGATGATGCTGTGGTTTCTCTAAAAGGCCCACATGCAGAAATGTTGCAAAGACCATTGCAAAAAAAAAAATTCTAAATAATCTGTCAATCTGGGCAAGAGATTTAGGGATCGAGTTTGCTCCGCAAAAAACTCAATTGGTTGTGTTTTCTAGAAAGCGGAACCCAGCCCAACTGAAACTCAATCTTTTGGGAATAGAAATCGACCAGTCTTTGACTTCGAAATACCTTGGGGTCTGGTTTGATTCAAAAGGCACTTGGGGTACCCAAATCAAGTATTTGGTGCAAAAATGTCAACAAAGGATCAATTTTCTACGCACAATTACCGGAACATGGTGGGGTGCTCACCCGGAAGACCTCATAAAACTTTACAAAACGACTATTCTCTCTGTTATTGAGTATGGCTCTTTCTGCTTCCACTCAGCAGCAAACTGCCACCTAATAAAGTTGGAACGAATTCAATACCGTTGTTTGCGTATTGCTCTCGGCTGTATGCACTCAACGCATAATGCGAGCCTTGAGGTCCTGGCAGGGGTGAAACCTCTCCAGAACCGATTCTGGGAGCTCTCGCTAAGGTTACTTATCAAGTGTGGAGTGAGCAACACACTTGTCATTGAAAATTTCGAAGAAATGCTCAGTCTGAACACTCAATCAAAATTCATGAGAATCTATCTGTTCTACATGTCATCTGATATAAGCCTACCAAGTTATAATCCTCCCCGTGTACACTTCACTAATGACAGTTCCTCTGTTAAATACGATCTGTCCATGAAACAAGCTATTCATGGAATACCAGATCAACTTCGATGTATATCTATTCCTCGCATTTTTAACGAAAAGTACCAAAATGTCAATTCCTGTAAGAGATTCTTCACTGATGGGTCTCGCATAAATGGATCCACTGGTTTCGGTGTTTTCAATGAAAATTTCACCGCCTTCCGCAAACTTCAGGAACCTTGTTCGGTTTATGTTGCTGAGCTGGCAGCAATCAACTTCGCTTTGGGGATGATTTCCAACATGCCCGTAGACCATTTCTTCATCTTCTCGGATAGCCTTAGTTCGATTGAGGCACTCCGGTCGATGAAACCTGTAAAACATTCATCTTACTTTCTTACAAAAATAAGGGAGCAGATGGGTGCACTGGTCGAAAGATCATACAAGATTACCTTTGTATGGGTCCCCTCACATTGCTCAATTTATGGCAATGAGAAGGCGGACTCTCTCGCAAAGGTGGGCGCACAGGAAGGTGAGATCTATGATAGAAGAATTTCACATGATGAATTTTTCCATTTTGTTCGCCAGAGTTCTCTTCAAAGTTGGCAAAATGATTGGCGAGATGGCCAGCTGGGACGGTGGTTACATTCCATTATTCCTAATGTTTCTTTGCGAGTGTGGTGGTATGGTCTGGATGTAAGTCGCAATTTCATTCGCGTGATGTCAAGACTTATGTCCAACCATTACTCGCTAGACGCGCATTTACACAGGATTAACCTCGCGTTGAGCAATGTTTGTACTAAGTGCGGTTCCGGTTATGATGACATCGACCACGTAGTTTGGCAATGCCCGGATAATGACGCCTCCAGAGCGCTACTTTTGGATACCCTTGAGGCCCGAGGTAGACAACCCTTTGTTCTTGTGAGAGATGTGTTGGGGACCCGCGATGTCACATACATGGGATGTATTTTCGACTTTCTTCGCTCTGCTGGTATAAAAATTTAATTTGCTTGTGTTTTCTTCTCCAGTTTTTTTTTCTCTGTTTTGTCCTCTTTGTGTTACCAAGCTGCTCCTGGCCATCCGGAAAACCAAGTCCCACAACAAGTTGGTACCAACACCACAAGGCACCGAATACGCTAGCAAGATGCGATTCACCCCCGGATGAGCAGCAGTGAAACCTTTGGCCCAATCCTTACCCTGTCCATCCCTCAAAATGTGACCTTCTAACCTCGAGCTGCCACGAGTACCCTGGCTTCCACCCATTACTAACAGATATCATTAAAAAGTTATTACTCTGTATAATGTATACTATTAAGTACAAAGAAAGATCCTCGGCTCCGTAAAGCGTTATACGCGATTGAGCCCCAAATAAACGAACTAGTTAAAAAAAAAAAACCGCGTAAGCTGTTAAGCATTTTAATCTGTTTAGTGAGTACCCCTATTGTACTTAACTGAAACAACTGATACTATGTCTAATTTAACTGATATATTGTGATTCAACTATTGATACAAATTGGGTTTATGCGAATTGCGCGCGCGTTATTACTGTGAGTCACATATAGTACGAGGCTAAATAACTATTAACTGGATTCTGTCTGCTATGGTGATTTTATAGATATTACAGTGAATGTAACAAAGGAATACATGAATATACGGAGATTCGTGCCAAATCTACATTGCTGCAATTATGCCGACAATTGCTATGAAGTTGCTACCAATTATTCTACAGTGAGGCTTTCCTATTCCGATTTAAGCGTAAACATACCGCCCCCCTTGAAAGACGGAAGTCTATAAGCTGAACACTTTCAAATATAAATTGCTAGCTGTACTGACTACTGACTGATGTGTAACTGCTGACATATTCCTAAGTTTGACCTCTTACTAGCGGGTATAAAAACCCATGTAGCTATTGTTAAACGTTCACTTCTTAGAACTAATGTGGAATAATGTCAACGTATGACGAATGGATCTGCATGCTGCTAAGCCGGTAGATTCACTTCAGTATCCCTTCGTTGCGGATGGCATTTCGCTTATCATCCGATCTGGTAACATGGCCCGGGTGTCACAACGGCTACTTCTCGGTACGTGAGATGACATCTTGGTAGTTTGGGACTTATCGGACTGGTATCGAAGATCCTACAGACTGGTCCCACTTGAAGTTAGGGGCCGTTCATAAACCACGTAGACTTTTTGGGGGGAGGGGGGGGGGTCTGGCCAAAGTCTACGCTTCATACAAATTTTAAAATTTTTGTATGGACATCGGTACTAGATGATTCGCAATGTGGTGAACTTCTGGCTGCAGTACGACATGTTGGCTGTGCTGTTGGCAGTTCCAGGATAGTCAGCGTCCTCAATTGGTCGATCTCTGCAAGTATCGAACGGCATTAACCTTGGAAATTGATACATCGTGAACATTGGAACAGTGACACTTAACTGTGCCCTAAGCACAGATGACAATCATTGACTGTCCTAGAAGCTCGTATTTCTTAGAGGGTAAAGAAGATTAATGTAATTTTTTGGCGTAATTATTCTAGCCATAACCGGAAGACGTCCGTATAGCAGCTTATTTTTGTGTGCTACTCCTGTGAAAAGTCTTGGTAGATCTATGGAGAACTTACAGGTAGTATTATGAGTTTTGAAGTGTGTCCGCCATAAAAGCAAGTGAATTGTTACCTTATCTACATGTATACGAAGATTTAGCAATGGATGAAATATTTTATTTTTGATCAGAATTTAATTCAAATAGCAATTTTAATGTTGTACCGTAAAATGGGGTAACTTTGATAGTTTTTCAGCGAATTTTCTTAATATTTTTCAATGTAACAGTATTTCCCCGAGTTTTATATTTTTAAAACAAGTACTGGGGTATCAGTCATCAATTGCAATTGAAAGATTCGATAATCTGAAAAATTTGGGTGACTTGTAGTTTTTCATATTAGCGGGAATCACATTTTCATTTTGGGGTAACTTTGATAATGCCCTTAAAAACACATCAAATCATAAAAAATAATCACACATTGAAATCTTAGGAGTATGAACATGATGAAAGAAGCCTTGTGGAATATATCAGATAGAATTTTTATATCAAAACATTGATTTTTACTGAATTCTACATATAAAAATGTGTTTGTGGAGTACTGAGTGAAAAACACAGTGAATTTAGCTATCAAAAATCATTATCTTTGTAAAAATATATGTATAACGGTACATCAACATATGATTACATGCTATTCATGGTCAGTTCTCTTATTTTTTGGTTTTTTTTTAATGTTTTATTGACAAATTTTGAACAACACTGATTTATCAACATAATATTACAAGAGCATTGCATACTTTTAGGCGTTTATCAATGTATGGAGATTTTTGTCACAATTTACAAAACTGCTTCCATTTCGTAAAAACACAGTTCGTTAAGAGATTCAAGGCCAGATTCAGAATCTACTATGATGATTCTAACGAGAATAAGAGTCCATTCATTGAAAAAATAGTTGTAACGAAGTCTTATAGCAGATTGTTTGAAGGGGTTGACAAATGACAAAAATATCAACAATTTTATTTCTTGTCCAAAAAGTTGTATGTAAACTAGGTTTTAATGAAAATACGTCTAAGATGAACTTTCATATGCAGAGAATTGATCCACGTTTGCCTTTTTTTAACTGATTGAAGGAATCATAGTTATAAGATAACCTATACAATGCCTGTCGCACTATCAAAGTTACCCGCATTATCAAAGATACCCCGTTTTACGGTACTCGATTCGGGGCGAAATGAACACTGGAAATTACGAGTGTATGTAAGCGCATTGCATACTGTTAGGCGTTTAAGGGAGTTCGAAAAAAATCAATCCGATTATTTTAGCCTAAAGTTTATTTAATTAGCTTTGATGTTATGTAAACTGAGATGGAGTTTTATATCTGTGATATTGATTTCATTAGGCAAATTACTTAACTGTTCAATGTGGCCAAAGAATTAGCATAAAATATGCAGGGGTGTCCATTATGCCCCGATGGGTGTCCATTTCGCCCCGTACCTTTCCTGCCTGCCCCGAAAAACACACTGTTTACAATTCATCATTTCATCACAATAAAGACATTCTACCTGCTGTAAATGATTGAAAGACGTAGGAAACAAGTTAACATTGTAAGTCAACTGATAATATGATAAGTTGTACACTGTTATACAGGCCTAACGTATTCATTATGCCCCTAATTCCCCTAATTCCAAGAGAAATCACCAGATAAATCCAGGCAGGGAATATCATTCGAAAATATTGGTGTAAATCTTGGAAGGAAATGTGAAAGTAAGTCAAAAAATCTGATACATATTACATCTTTCCTACATTAATGCCATATCTAAATGGATTATTCCTGCGTTATTTCTTGACAAATATTTTATAATATCCTTCAGCAGACAAATTTTTTTTTCGCAATGGCGTTTTTCATAGGAATAATTCTTTATTCAATCTATTCAGTTATGCTAAAGAAAGTCATTGGACATTTGTTTTTAAAGAATCTATAGAGGATCTATTAAAGAAATTGCTAAACAAACATCAAGTTTAAGTAGCAATGCAGCCGATTTTTTTTTCATTAGTTTTATACCTAAGTTTTGTTCCAAGCTATCGATTATATTAAGGAGAAAATAGTCTGTAGACCATAATTATATCTTTTGTTTCTCATAAAATCATGGGTAAGACAATACATGGACTGTCATACCCAGCGTTTTTTTTTGTGGGTAGGACATGTCCTACCTGTCCTACCCACTCGTCGCGCCACTGCTCAAACATCTACCGATTGATGGGCAATCTTCACCAGTGTGGGTTGATCCATAACAATTGATGCACAACACTTTCTTCTAGACAAACCGCAGCTGCTCACTAGGCAGTATTTGTCGATATCGATCGCAGTTGATGAGGACGTGGGGCCCATTGCACAAATGACAGCCAATTTTTGCCTTCGGGGTTGCCTCGATCCGTCGCTTTCACTTTTTGGACATCGGCAATGATTGTTGGTGGTACATACTCCTCAGCCGCGTGGGGACCACACACACCGTTTGGATTGTCTTCCTTCGAAGAGTTTCTTACTGCTGCCGTGTCTTCGTCGTCACTCATGTCCCACTCTAATCCTCTACGCTTTAGGAGCACCCAGCACAAAGCCTCCTCGGTGCGCTCGAATTGATTGTCAAGCTCTACTCGATTAGATTTTCCTTCCGCGCACATTTCGTGGATTCGTTGAACTCCTTCTCCTCGTCGACGAGTTGGCGATTGATGTCGATGACCTTTATTGTTGTAACGAGCATATCCAACGTACCCGTGCCGTTTTCCATGACTTTCTCCAACGAAAATCCGTACATTGGTTTGGCCTTAGCCATTATGCAAAAAACTCCACTTCACAATGTCACAATTTCAACAAAAATGCAAATCAACGTTGCAAGGACCGATCGATAATTCTGCTGGTTTTGTTTTGTCGATTTTTGACAGCTTTCACACACGACCGAGAGCTGCAGTCGAACGGTTTTGTTTTTCGCCCGTTTCACTTGTGCACTTGTTGCAAAGATGGCGCATGATTTTACGAACAAAATGGTAAACTGATAATTCAGTTACACGGACATGATTAAAATGAACTCTTTTCTTCACACTTTATTAAGATTCATTTTTGACAAGTTTCAGAACACAATTTCACTGAACTTGTTGTTTGGGCGAATCTTCTGGTTTCGCCAAAACGGCCGAACGAATTCCGACGAACGAGACGGCCGGTAAACACCCGGCGATGATCCTATCCGACTCGAAGGACCATCTTATGTTGTCGCACATAAGAGCCTCTGTTGGTTGATCACAGTCGAGTGAATATTCTTGCGTTTCTTTTGATAAGAGTCAGCATCGCCAATTTGCATTACTACTGTAATTTATTGTACTTAACTGGAACAACTGATACTATATCTAATTTAACTAATATATTATGATTCAACTATTACACTATTACTATTATACAAATGGAGTTTATGTGAACCGCGCGCGCATTCTTACTGTGAGTCACTTATAGTACGAGTCTAAAGGACTATTAACTGGATTTTATCGGCTATGGTGATTTTATAGACATTACAGTGAATGCAACAAAGGAACGTAGAAACAAGGCAATTTACATACAAGCATACATGGATATACGGAGATTCGCGCCAAATCTGCACTACTGCAATTATGCTGACAATTCCAATGAAGTTGCTACCAATATTCTACAGTGAGGCTTTCCTATTTCGGTTCAAGCGTAAACAGCGCACAATGGGAAAAAATAAGTATAAAACGCGAATAAATTCAATATCTCTGCTCGGAGTGGATGGATTCGAATGAAATTTTGACACAAACTGCAAAAATCTCTACAGTTTCAGATAAGGAGGGCGTCATTCGCCACACGAGGCTGGAAATTAGTGTACCGGGCCCGTGTTACCCCGCTCTCTCTCTTTTTCACCTTTTTGGTTTGGCTCACCGCACAGCCCTAAAAATTGAAATATCTTCAAATAACCCCGATATCCCCTATTTCTTTAAATTTTCACATACATCTTCCCTCAAATGTGGAGTGCAATCGATAAGAGAAGGACCAATCTTATGTCAAATTTCCGATACTTGTAACATTTGACAATTGTTCCAACACAAATTTCTCTTTTTTGATGTTAGTTTTGCCATTGAATAGAAACAAAATGTAAGTAAATGTAAATAATATGCAAGAACTAAATTTGTATTATATAAAATTAAAAAAAAAAACTATTTTGAATCACCCTAATTTCAAGTAGAAATGAAGTAGTAGAATACTATGGACCGATAGGGCATTTCGAAATTAAATTACCCAGGCAGATAGGCTAAACTGCTCAACTCACAAATATCATCCAACTGCTCGAACCGCGGGAGTATCTGTGGAAGATATATCAGGTGCTATACCACCACACCTTTCGTGGAATGAAGTAGGTGTGAAAACGCGCGATGATCATCCGATGCTCCAAGAATTTACCCTGAGGGTATATAAGTGGCCCACACCCATCGGCCGCTCTTTTTTTTTCGATCCTGGGAAGCCAAGATAGCGCATCGAGTTTTATTATAAAGTGTTCGGCAAGTGTACGAAAAACCCATAGTTTGGGGAGTAATATAACGTCTGGTGAACGTATCACCTGGTAATTGTGCCAAATAGTAAATCAGTTCTGACTCGCGAGGACATTAAAAGTGGTGTTAGTGCTTTTAGTGGCCACATAGTGGCATACTGGACCTCCTAATCGCTAACGAGAGGCCAGTTCCCCTGTGAGAGGTCGCCTGCCGGTTCAAAAGTCTAAATCGACACGTGTGCGCGTTGTAAAGCTAGTTGGCCGGATAGGCAAGGTGTCGTAGTCCGCGAGTTAGACAGAATCCCTCTCAGTGAAAAGTGCCGAACATAGTGTTTCCGCTCCCAAGAACCAATCGGTCGTCCATCAACACACGACCCGTGAGAAAGTGCCAGGCCCGTTAAGGGTGAAGCGATCCTGCGATCCTGCGTACCTGCAAGCATAGGGCGGTTGGGCGGCACGTGGACGCCTCGACCTCGACGACGACGCCAGATCCCGCATCATCGGAGCAGAGAGAGTGAGTTCCTACCTTTGATACATTGCCATAAATTGAGTGCCTGTAGAAGTTTTGAGCCACAATTAAAGAAAATTTTGAAAATTAAATTAGATTCCTAGTTTTGTTGGGTGAGAATCAAAAGTTGCCTTTAGTTCTTTGCAAACATCGAAAGAAAAGAAATTTCAGGTTGAGATAACATCATAGGTCTGTTACGGTGAGTATTCCTAAGCACGTGTGCCGACCCTGAGAGGCAAAATCAAAGAGGTGAGCTGGCCTAGGGCGAACGGACGCCCATGCCACAGACGCGTGGGCGTCATTGGAAGTAACAATTGGCGCCCAACGTGGGGCCCGACGTCCGTTCGCCCTAGGCCAGCTCACCTCTTTGATTTTGCCTCTCAGGGTCGGCACACGTGCTTAGGAATACTCACCGTAACAGACCTATGATGTTATCTCAACCTGAAATTTCTTTTCTGGAATTGGCGATCCTCGTAAATATCAAATTGTGTGGCTTCACCACACAATTCCACGTGCTTGGGGAAACTCACGATTCCTCTTTAATAGTTCTTCGTGATCTGATTGGTTTTATTATTTCGATTTGCAAATTTCTAAGTGGTGGAAAAGTCCGTTTGATCTAGTGCAAAGCGGCAAAAAAATCGGCTATCGAATAGCAAGCCAGAAACCATTGTTCTCGAGTGATACGATTCTCAAAAAGAATATAAAGCACGCGGTACGATACGATTGCTCTTCTCATTCTTTTATCTCTGGTTAGAGTTGTTTATCGCAAAGTGGCACGATTTTTAGACACTTCGGTGCGTTTCTAGATCACACTATCAAATTTTTAGGTTCTTTTATATAGGAAAGTTGTATGATAATGGCAACTGGTGGTAGTAATATGATTGCAAACCTAGATGATTTGGAGGCACATTTCGGTGACCTTCGAGTGGATTTTTTGAACGAAAAAGAACTCGATTATGAGTTACATATCAGAGGTATCGTTTGCGAAGAAGGTGCGCAAATGGTGCGTAAGCGCGGTAATCTCAGAGAAGCTCTCAAGCGAGAGCGTGATGTAGATTTCAGATTTCAGTTTAGGTACGAACTAGATCCAGAAGTAGATTATGCCTTTTGTGTTGAGAAGTATAACGGATTGATCGATAGCTTAGTTGGCGCGAAAACATGTTCACCACGTGGTCAGTCAACGCTATTACATTTAGGGGTTAGGATGGGGAGATTGATACAGTACGTAGACGAGGTAAAAAGGCGCAATTTGCAAACGTTTCTCGAAAAGGTTATCGACTTGTTGAATCGGTTCTATTATCAAAAGCGGGATCGACCGAGAACGGACAGCGTCGGAAGTGACTTTTTTATCGCAGATTTGCTATCAGTCCCCCAAATTCCAACGAGTGGAAACTTATTTCCGATTTTGCCCTCAAACGTTCAAGAAGACAAGGAAAAGGGTTCCATCTCAGTTTTAGACCCGGATGATGACGATATGATTCAGTGTTTGAAAAGGTTAGGTTGCATGGATTCATCTAATAGCTCAGGTGATCTGAAGAAGGATGTTCGCGATGCCTTACTAACATTTGAGCATGAGTTGTACATGTTGCGAAAATACAAACAGTCATCACAAACGCAGTGTAGTACAAAATCTTTTCTTACTACCCCTGTGACGCCATCGATTGAGGTAACCTCAACTACTCGAATTTCTAACCCGTCTACGACAGTGGTGAATTCACTTGTTTCGCCTAGAGTTACGACTTCGGTTGGAGTACCTAGGTCGCTCACGGCAAGCTCAGCGGAGCAGTATAGTACAGTTTTCACTAGGCCGAATGTTTCGATTCCTTATTCAACACCATATCCCTACAGCAGTATTTATCAAGTGACGTCAGCACATGGCTACCCGACACCGTATTCGAGCACATTCTTCGGTGCGTATAGCAATCCCATGGTTTCTACAGCGTGGGGTTCTAATGTTTATGGTACAAACGTACCGGGATATTCAAACTATCCAGAAATTTCTCATTTTCCGAACCAAGTGTCATATTCTGCACCGATGTTTAATACCACGGTAACTCCACCCGCGTCGATCCCACCAGCAGTTTCGTATTCGAATCCTGCCGCTTCATTATCGCTCATGCCGCAGGTAGTCTCTCTCCCCGTACAGCCACCGCTTCTACCGACTGTTCCCCCACACGCGTCGTACAGTCACAAATCACTGCCCGTTTCCAAATGGAAACTGGATAAATATGCGGGTACTGATCAAGGTAGTACGTTAAACGAATTTTTGGTACTGGTTCATGAATTATCGCTCGCTGAGAGAATCTCAGAGCAAGAATTGTTTGACTCGGCTTTCCATCTATTCACTGGACCTGCGTTGAAGTGGTTTATGTCAATGAGTTCGCAGGGCTTATTGAGAGACTGGGATCACATGGTGGCAGAATTGAGAAAATCATTCGTGCATCCAGAGCTAGATTCTCTGGTGCGTTCAAAAATTTATCAGCGTCGTCAACAAAGGAACGAGTCGTTCCAAGACTACTATTACGATATGGAGAAATTGTTCAGATCGATGACGGCACAAATGAGTGACGCAGAGAAACTAGACGTGGTCAAGCGTAATATGCGTGGTGACTATAAGAAGTATCTCCTTTGGAAACCCACGACGACGCTACAGCAATTAGTAGATGCTGGTCGTCAAATTGATGCTTCGAACTTTTCTCTTTACAACAAGATGTTTGGCTCGGAAAAATCAGCCAACGTTGTAAATGAAATTAAACTAGGGAAACCGGAGACCAAGTCTCAGAACCCACGTCCAAACGACAAGAAATGGTTTGATAAATCCTAACCAAAAGCTTTCGATAAGGGCCCCAACAAACCAATCAAAGAACAGACCAAACCACAACCAGATTCTAAGAAAGTTCTTTCTAAAGATCAGATTTCTAAGCCTCAAGTGGGCAAAGAAGATCCTCAGGAGGGGAACAACAATAATATTCGTTCGTTGGACCGTTTGGTATCCGCTCATAAGCCCCCTCAAATGGATCAATGCCTCTTTTGCAGATTCACTAATCACACTGTTGATCAGTGCAGATCTATCAGCGGACTCTTTTGTCGAATGTGTGGTTTTAAAGGGTTCGATACCCAGAACTGTCCATTCTGTTTAAAAAACGGATTTCAGACGACCAAAAGTCGCCGGTCGTCGACGTCATCCGCGTGAACACGTTCCATAATTTCAACACTCCATTTGAATTTTGGGAACCCACTTTAGATGAGATGTATTCTAAAGGAAGCCCCGACGTTCAAGTCATTTTGAATTCAATCCCAAACGACAACCGACCTTATGCGAGAGTTAAACTATATGGTCAGGTAGTAAAAGGATTGCTAGATTCAGGTAGCAATTTAACCTTAATCAGTGATCGCATTTATAAACAGTTGAACAAACCTAAGTTGCACGATGTGAAGAATCCCCTAGACATTCGATCTGCTAGTGGGACGAAGTTGACTGTACTAGGGAAATTGTACATACCTATCACTTTTGATAGTCGAATTAAAATTATATCAACACTGGTGATTGAAAATTTGATTCAAGATTGCCTGCTCGGAATGGATTTTTGGAGAAAGTTTAAGATATCTCCATCCATTGAGCGATGTGCCTTGATTGAGGATGATCAGAACCCCATCCCTGATGTGTCAAGGTCTCCATTGACCAAGGCCGAAATAGAAGAACTAGAACGTGTCAAACAACTCTTTAAAGTGGCGGTGTCCGATGAAATTTCATCCACCCCACTTATCACCCATCGAATTGAAATTCAAGACGAATGGAAAAGTAAACCTGCCATACGACAGTATCCTTACACAGTCTCTCCCAAAGTTCAACAGAAAGTATCTGACGAACTGGAAAGAATGCTTCGCATAGGAATCATTGAAAGATGCAATTCCGACTGGTCGCTCAATGTCGTCCCGGTAATAAAACCCACCGGAAAAGTGCGATTGTGTCTCGACGCACGTAAAATAAACGAGCGTACTGTGCGGGACGCGTATCCCTTACCCCACCCTGGGAGAATCTTAACCCAGTTACCCAAAGCTAAATACCTCAGTACGATAGACCTCTCGGAAGCATTTTTACAAATTCCCCTCGAAGCTTCCTCTCGCCGATACACTGCTTTTAGTGTACAAGGCAAAGGGATGTTCCAGTTCACTCGGTTGCCCTTCGGCTTGGTTAACAGTCCGGCGACATTGTCCCGTCTGATGGACCAAGTCTTAGGGTACGGTGAACTGGAACCCCGAGTTTTTGTATATTTAGATGACATTGTCATCGTTAGCGAGACATTTGAAGAGCATGTCAAGCTACTGCAAGAAGTCGCCCGTCGCCTGCGCGCGGCAAATCTCGCAATCAATTTAGAAAAATCTAAATTTGGAGTTGATGAACTACCATTTTTGGGTTATTTACTATCTACCCAAGGTCTACGACCGAACCCCGAAAAAGTCAAAGCCGTGGTAGAGTACGAGCGTCCAACGACGGTAACCAAACTTCGCCGCTTCTTAGGCATGTGTAATTATTACCGGAGGTTTATAGAAGATTTTAGTGGCGCGACCGCACCACTGACAGATCTCCTCAAAACTAAAAGTAAAATTTTAGGATGGAGTGATCTCGCAGAAGAAGCTTTCTGCAACATAAAAGAGAAACTCATTTCCGCTCCGATTCTCATGAGTCCAGACTTCTCTAAGGAGTTCTGCATTCAAACCGACGCGAGCGACGTCGCTGTAGCCGGCGTCCTCACGCAGGTACAGGATGGCTCTGAAAGAGTCATCTCATATTTTTCCCACAAACTCACGACCCCTCAACGCAATTACCACGCGTGTGAGAAAGAAACCCTGGCGGTGCTTTTGGCTATCGAAGCATTTCGTGGGTATATTGAAGGAGCCCACTTTACTTTGATAACAGATTCGTCAGCTTTATCCCACATTATGACCACCAAATGGAAAACTGCCTCACGCTGCAGCCGGTGGTGCTTAACACTGCAGCAATACGACATGAGCATAATACATCGAAAGGGTAAGGACAACATTGTCCCGGATGCTCTTTCCAGGAGCACTGCTGTGGTGGAAACTCGATCTTCTTCCATATGGTACAATAAAATAATGGAAGAAGTTAAAAACAGTCCTGATGATTTCGTTGATTTTAAAATTGAAAATGACAACCTCTTCAAATTTGTATCTGTTCCAAATTTACCGTACGACCACAGGTACGAATGGAAATTTGTCCCACCAGTCTTAGATAGGAGCGAGATTATCCGTGAAAATCACGATGAAGCAATGCATCTCGGTGTGGACAAAACCATTGACCGAATTAAGCAACGCTACTTTTGGCCTCGATTAGCGGCTGAGGTGCGCGAATACATTCAAAATTGCAAGACTTGCAAAGAAGTTAAGGGTGCTTCAGTACCGGTGGTCCCCTTAATGGGTGATCAGCGAATTACAAAACACCCATGGCAAATTATTGCCATGGATTTTATTGGACCTTTGCCTCGCAGCAAAAAAGGGTTCCAATACATACTTGTAATCCTGGACCTTTTTAGCAAATGGATAATGATAACTCCTGTGCGCAAGATCGACAGCACTTCCTTATGTACCATTGTGCGTGATCAATGGTTCTTTAGAAATTCCACTCCGGAAGTTATCATTACAGATAACGCCTCATGTTTTCTTTCAAAAGAATTCAAATCCCTTCTAGAACGTTTTAACATACGGCACTGGTTGAATGCCAAGTACCATTCACAAGCGAACCCAGTAGAGCGGGTTAACCGCACTGTGAATGCTGCTATAAGGACTTACGTCAAGGAAGACCAAAGATTGTGGGATTCCAAACTTTCGGAAATCGAAACCATATTGAACTCTTCTGTACATTCCGTTACAAAAATGACCCCATACTTCATAACCCACGGCCACGAACTATTCATTAAAGGTTCTGACCACAAGGAACTGCCGGTTGAGCAAGACCAAACTCTTGAACAGCGTTCAGCAAAACAAAAAGAACTGTTCGACAAAATCTATGATGTCGTTGAGAAGAACTTAAAACTTGCTCATGAATCGTGCAAGCATCGTTACAATCTCAGACATCGACATCACGCTAAAGGATATGATATAGGACAACCAATATATTATAAGAATATGAAACAATCCAGCGCAGTGCAAAACTATAATGCGAAGTATGGCCCTATGTATTTGCCTGGTCGCATCAAATCCAAACTTGGATCCTCGTCATACGAAATCCAAGATTCCAATGGGAAGTCTTTGGGAATATGGCATGGCTCCCACTTAAAGCCAGCGTAAAGTTTTGTAATCAGTGGTTTTGACCATGGACAATTGTGTCCATGCTTTAAAACAAAAGAATTTTCACGATTTTCCTCCTTAAAGTTAGTGGCGGTGTCTTGATGTATAAATCTGTCTATGATTTGAAAATTAAGTTTGGATTGAGAAGTGAGTTCGAATCATGAGCTTCGATCTCACCTCTTCGTATTATGGAATTCAAGTGAATTCACCACGCTCATAGAGGCAATAGAAGAAAGATTAGATAAGTTCACACGGAAAACTTGATTAGAAACTCAACTGGAACATTAATTGAGTTCTGCCTTTAGACAATCGCGTCTAAAAGTACATATGATGAGGAGAAGTTAGTTTGGTTAATTTAAGAGTAAGGTTTGTAAATAATTCTTTCATCTGTACAGTTAGTGATAATTCTTAGATTAGCGAATGAATGAGTTGGATGAATGAATGGAATGGATGCGAAAATAGAGGGATCCCGAATGAATGTGAGGTGAATGAAATATAGTGTTAGGTTGGATGGTAAGAAATTTAGAAACCCATCAAAGTGATAACTGTCCCCCACATGTTGAGGGAGTAGAATTGTTTCCAATTGAGAGAGATGTTTTCTCGGAAGAAAGAATGAAAAATGAGCATGTCATATCGTAAATCCACGATGACTTTAAAAAAAATGTGAGTATCGTTAAAAACTCTTTAACAATCGTCCATTTAATGAACGATCCGGACCTACTACCCAAAACGAAATAACGTTATTTTGAAATGATTAATCAATTATCAAGAAAGACTCAAAAAAAAAAAATTACTCACTAATTATAATGAGTAATTTTTATTTCGAAGAGGGGAACATTGTAACATTTGACAATTGTTCCAACACAAATTTCTCTTTTTTGATGTTAGTTTTGCCATTGAATAGAAACAAAATGTAAGTAAATGTAAATAATATGCAAGAACTAAATTTGTATTATATAAAATTAAAAAAAAAAACTATTTTGAATCACCCTAATTTCAAGTAGAAATGAAGTAGTAGAATACTATGGACCGATAGGGCATTTCGAAATTAAATTACCCAGGCAGATAGGCTAAACTGCTCAACTCACAAATATCATCCAACTGCTCGAACCGCGGGAGTATCTGTGGAAGATATATCAGGTGCTATACCACCACACCTTTCGTGGAATGAAGTAGGTGTGAAAACGCGCGATGATCATCCGATGCTCCAAGAATTTACCCTGAGGGTATATAAGTGGCCCACACCCATCGGCCGCTCTTTTTTTTTTCGATCCTGGGAAGCCAAGATAGCGCATCGAGTTTTATTATAAAGTGTTCGGCAAGTGTACGAAAAACCCATAGTTTGGGGAGTAATATAATGTCTGGTGAACGTATCACCTGGTAATTGTGCCAAATAGTAAATCAGTTCTGACTCGCGAGGACTTTAAAAGTGGTGTTAGTGCTTTTAGTGGCCACATAGTGGCATACTGGACCTCCTAATCGCTAACGAGAGGCCAGTTCCCCTGTGAGAGGTCGCCTGCCGGTTCAAAAGTCTAAATCGACACGTGTGCGCGTTGTAAAGCTAGTTGGCCGGATAGGCAAGGTGTCGTAGTCCGCGAGTTAGACAGAATCCCTCTCAGTGAAAAGTGCCGAACATAGTGTTTCCGCTCCCAAGAACCAATCGGTCGTCCATCAACACACGACCCGTGAGAAAGTGCCAGGCCCGTTAAGGGTGAAGCGATCCTGCGATCCTGCGTACCTGCAAGCATAGGGCGGTTGGGCGGCACGTGGACGCCTCGACCTCGACGACGACGCCAGATCCCGCATCATCGGAGCAGAGAGAGTGAGTTCCTACCTTTGATACATTGCCATAAATTGAGTGCCTGTAGAAGTTTTGAGCCACAATTAAAGAAAATTTTGAAAATTAAATTAGATTCCTAGTTTTGTTGGGTGAGAATCAAAAGTTGCCTTTAGTTCTTTGCAAACATCGAAAGAAAAGAAATTTCAGGTTGAGATAACATCATAGGTCTGTTACGGTGAGTATTCCTAAGCACGTGTGCCGACCCTGAGAGGCAAAATCAAAGAGGTGAGCTGGCCTAGGGCGAACGGACGTCCATGCCACAGACGCGTGGGCGTCATTGGAAGTAACATACTATGGAAGTTTCTACACAAGTACGAGTTAAATAAATCATTTATTTTGCACGCCAGTCGGAAATAGCAGAGGGTTTTCTCAAAAAGGTGTGAGAAAGAGAGCGTGGGGTAAAACGAGCTCATTATACTGATTCACAGCATCGTGCGGCGAATGACACCCTCCTTATCTGAAACTGTAGAGATTTTAATATAAAACGCATTTTATTGGATCATTCACAAATAATGGACTATATTTCTTAGTAGAGATTGAGCAGATAGGAAACAAGTTCATATGGAATGTTTTAATGGTGATATTTCCTACAACTTTTCAGCTATGAACAAAAAAAATTCTATCTCACTTCCAGGTGAATTTATCCCATTAGTGATACTTTCAAAAGAAGGGCTCTGATATACCAAGTAAGTTCTTTGAAGACACTAAACCTATGAAGCTCACTCACAACACTCTGTCTAATCGAATCGTATTGGACTATGATTAAAATTAATCCTTTAAAATCGAATAGCAACGTTTATTTGGCAAAATCAAGCGCAACTAACAAAATGCTGCAAATTTGATGTCAGATGACACTGTGCAAAAGCTCTCGAAAGGTGCCACACGAAAAAAAAAAAAACCGTGCATTTCAATACAACACATCGAATTGGCTGAATATCACAGACTCAATATGATCCATCTTTGTCATATTTGTGTTTCATATGTCTAACAAAAGCCTGTTGAAATATGTTTCAATTGTAAGAGGTGATATATTTTTACAATCGTTTAACACGTATTTAGGAAACAAATATATCTTTTGAAAACAATAAATGAAGAATTAGCCTTAAGTTCAAATTCAGATTAATAAAAACAAAAAAGATATAAACCAAGTAGATATTTAGTGAGAATGGGAGTCCATTCGAAGGCAACTGACCATTTATAACACAATTTCGCAATTTTACGTTGATGGAAAATGTCAACCGTGGCAGCCATTCTCAATGTGCATTACATTCAATTTCTAACGGAAAGCAAACGCCGAATGCAAACCCTCGATTTTGCATACATACTTACACCCTAGTTTTGCGTCTAGCCATCTCATCACCAAGTGTTAGAAAGATGGCGGTAATTAAAACTTCAATCACCGCCCGAGGTCCGTTTGATTAATCAAACAGAATATTTCAGCGTTCGTTTCGAGGGGTGGCAAGAAACCAACTGTGCTGCGAACGAAATACAATTACATAGGGCTTACACTTTACTGTACATCAAAGTAGAGGCAATCGTTATCCGTAGGGGCTTTCCAACAGCACCACCCCTTATCGAGTGTGAATTCATTCGTTCAGATCTGCCTCATGCCCGGGCATTTACTTATTTCGTGGGATCCGTTGCCAAGGAACGTGCATCGTATCACATTAATACCCTAATTGAGCGTTCTGCGTAAAAGTGGATTGCTTTCAGAAAGGATACGTCAATCATCTTTCATAACATTGCAGCTTGAGAGAAGCCTCTCTCTTAGTTCCCTTCACGTGGTATGATTAAAATAATCTGCTTGAACAAACGGATAATGCTTCACCCGCCGCTCATGAGCCCGGCTGATTCCCGATCGAAATAAAAAAGTTTGTGAGCTTTTCTCACTAGCTCAACTGGTCGATTGTTATTTTGCCGCAATTTACGAACCTCGAAGGTAGGTAGTTGCAGTAAAAACTACATAACCCAGATTAATGCTCTACTAGAGGGCCCATCGCATCGGCATCAACTCTTTGAGTGTCGGCAGCTTTGTGATGTGATATGGGTCAGGTAGCTAATGCTGGGACGGTCATTCAGACAAGTTCATGGACAATTGAAGGCGAAATTGTACTGCGCAAGCAGATGTTTGTAGGCTTTACGATTTGCGACGGTTATTTTAAAAAACGGCACTGTTAGAAGATTGAAATTCGAGTGTTTGCAAACGGTATTTATAGTTATGCACGGTAATATATTTTTAAAGAGTGCCGTTCTATAGTTCATACCTTCAAAAGGGCGTATATAGCCACATGTGTTAAGAGGTGGGTATGAAACATGACCGACCATCATAGGCAGAGAAAGCTCTCAATTAATAGCTGTGGAAGTGATCATAGAACCTTAAAGTTATATCGACTCGGACAGTCGCCTGTTAACAGCTTTATATAAATAATGGTGTAATAGATCAATTTGGTTCCGGATCATTTGGCCAAAAAAGGAATGACCAACTTAAATTATTATGTATTATTAATATTTATTAACAACACTTTACCACTCCAGCGGAATTCGTGTCCAATCAACTAAAACGTTTCTGCCACTGTACTCTGTATTAGTATAACTCGAAAGAACAGCCTATAATTCAAAGAAGGAAAATCCCTGACATAGGTACCGTTCAGTTTCAACGTCTAGCTAGAAGGTTACTCGGAGTTTGTCTCTGTACGACATTCGGCCAAACGGCATTTGGCTAAATGGCCGGACACCATTCGATTGACTAATTACAGTTTTTGACGTCCATCCAATTGGACATAACCCTTTGCTCAGCCAAACACTTCAGAGTCGTTTTGATTGTATAGTTTTATGTACCGCAGCATAATTCTTAATAATACATAAACATAAACAAATCAATGTCACCGTTTGAAAATGCTTCATTTCTTTTCCTCTACGACTTGAGATCGAAAAATCTGGCTTCCGTGTAGCTAATCTTCTCCGTCAGCCAAAAGCCACTTGAAGTGACTGAAACCTGAGCCGGCCGAATGCTAGGAAACAATACTCGATTCGGATGACAATTAGCCCCAGATTTTCAAGTGATACCTTTTGCCGGCAATTCACACAAAATTTCACATAAAAAGATTGCGCTCTGCGATATGTTTGTTTTTCTGCTTGTGCCTTTATTCCTCTGTAGCCCTGCTTAGATCGTTTGTTCCCTTGTGCGTCTAGGTTTGTCATGGGATATGTCGTCTCGTCGTGCAGAACAAACAATCTCGATGGGAGAACAAAGCCACGGGCTCTGAACCCATCCTGAAATTGTCGTTTTTCTTTGCTGTTGTTGGAATGCAATTAAGAATAAAAAAAATAATTATATGAAAGTAGAATGCAACCATTCATCCTGCACCCATAAACGCTTGAGGACACTAGGTGAACTGAATGGATGGTTGAACAGGGGAACAGCATATAATAGGGAAAGGATCAGCTCGATTAGCTCTACATACTGTAGATTTGTTGGAATATTTATTCACTAGAGGCAAACCTTAAAAATGTCTCGAGGGCGTTGGTTCAGAAAAAAATTCAATATTTCTTTAAATGCTTCAACCACTGATTTACATCTGATTGAAATTGAGGGGCCCAGAATCAAAGGGGTGTAAGTGATCATTTTGTCGATTTTGACCTGAGCCTATCAAAAATTTCTTCAGATTTCAAGCTTTCAGGAACTTTTTTAAGATTATTTTTACGATTATTAGAAAAATTACAGACAATCGTACATTACAATAAATCGTAGAAAATTGGGTCGATTTTGAAACTCCATACATTTTGTATGGGATGAAAAATAGGTGAAAAATTTTAAACCTCATTTACTCGAAAGAGAGCGTTTCAATATTTTGAACCACTCTAATATAGTAAAAATATGAAAAGTATCATATCAAAAATAGATTTAGGATACTAAATTCATCATAACATTGGACATCCCAACTAACAATTGCAAGTCACAAACAAGCAAGCTTGCTGAATTGTTGCTTGATAATGGTAATAATAGCTGAACTAAAATTATGCTCTACACATTACGGTTGAAATGATTTTTTTTATTTAGAAAGTAGTCAATTTTCGACTTTCCTCATCGGTATTAACAATAATAAACTAAAACACTTTTTAAAAGTTTAACAAATAATTTATTCGACAAGCATTGATTCCTCAACAAAAGAGTCATTGGCGTAGCTAGGGGGGTTCCAGGGGTGCCTGGCACCCCCTAGAATGAATTTGGCACCCCCTAGAATTTTTTCTTGACCGTCACCTAAAATTTAAAACTTCTCACAATAATTCCAACGCTCGATCTCCGAGCAAAGCGGACGCGTTTTTCTCTCGCTGAAGCTAGAGTTTTCGGAACTCGATCAAAGACTTTACAAAGAAGTTTTATTCTAGAACGTCCCATACTCTAAGGCATCGTCGGGCCTGCACCGCGCCGCGTTTGTATCATCGTAGTCGCGGGTACGGGTAACGCGATGAGCCGTCGAGAAAATACCTTCCGCATTGACTATGCGACGTTACCGAAAAGACCGTCTTATGAAGAAATACACAACTTCATTGGCCTCGAACTTGACATGAAGCGGGAAGAAGTGGTGAGAATCCAATGCAGCAGATATCTCGGGTGTGTCTTTGTCAAAGCTAGTGATCTACCTACCGCTCAACGAATAGTCGACGAACACGATGGAAAGCACGAACTCGTCATCGACAACAAGCGCTACCCGATCCGCCTGTGCATGGAAGATGGCGGTGTTGATGTCAAACTGTATGATCTCTCTGAAGATGTGCCAGATCAAATGATCATCGACTTCCTCTCCGAGTTCGGCGAGGTTCTATCTATTCGCGACTTGCCATGGGAAGGTAAATACCGTTTCGAAGGTCTGTCCAGCGGCATTCGCATCGCTAGAATGATCGTGAAAAAAAACATACCCTCCATCATCACCGTGGATGGTGAAAGCACGTACGTTTCTTACAATGGTCAGCTTCAATCATGTCGTCATTGTAGTGAGCAGCTGCACAACGGCATAACGTGCATCCAAAATAAGAAACTTCTTATTCAAAAGATGACAGCTGAGCAGGGATCGTACGCTAGCGTAACGAAACAACCTGCCTCCAAAAAGAACACCAAACGAGTACCGCCTACCGTCTCTCTGCCGACGGCATCGACGTCCAAAACACCAGTGACAGCCTCCTCGTCGGTTACCAGAGCCAAGCAACAGCAAACACTCGAGTTGTCCCCTGGCAGCTTCCCGCCACTGCAGCCCCCTGAGCCTGAGGCACATTTCAAGCAGCCTGCTCTCAAAGCTCAGCCGAGCACATCAGCAGGATCTGCAGCACAACAGCGTCATCAGATGCGAGACGACGAAATAATTCGAAGCGACGGTCACGAAACAGACGACTCAACTACATCGACAAGCAGCAGACGAACCCGCGGAAGACCACATCCGAAAAAAATGCGCCACGATACCGACTCCACGAACACAAACAACGATACGCAGCAGTAGAAATGGATCTCTCCAGTTACAAAATCGCAACAATCAATATAAACACGATCACCAATGAAACCAAGATCAACGCGCTGCGGACCTTTGCACGCACTCTGGACCTGGACATCATCTTTATACAAGAAGTCGAAAACGAACGCCTCAACCTTCCCGGATACACGATCATCAGCAACGTCGACTACACTCGTAGAGGTACGGCTATTGCGCTCAAAGACTACATTACTTACTCTCACGTTGAGAAAAGTCTAGATGGCCGGCTCATCGCGCTGCGATTAAACAACACCACACTCGTGAATGTGTACGCTCCCAGTGGATCGCAGTTGCGAGCGGATAGAGAAAGGTTTTATAACAACACTCTAGCCTTCTATCTCCGCCACAACACCCCTAACATTATTGTCGGGGGCGACTTCAACAGTGTGCTGAGACCGTGTGATGCAACAGGTTCTAACAACAGCCCAGCTCTACAAACCGTAGTCCGGCAATTGAAACTATGCGACATTTGGACACACCTACATCACCGCACAACCGTCTTCCCGCCCGACTCCTGGACACACCTACATCACCGCACAAACGTCTTCCCGCCTTGATCGCTTCTACATTAGCTCCAATTTGCAAAGCCACCTTCGTTCAGCTGAAACCCATTGCTGTGCGTTTACAGATCATAAAGCCGTGACGGTACGTCTGTGTCTGCCAAATCTAGGCAGAGAACCAGGTCGTGGCTTTTGGAACCTCCGCCCACACCTACTGACGGCGGAACACATCGAGGAATTCCAGTACAGATGGCAATTCTGGACGAGAGATAGACGAAACTTCCCCTCCTGGATTACATGGTGGGTCCACTATGCGAAACCGAAAATAAAATCGTTTTTTCGGTGGAAGTCGAAGATCGCATTCGACGACTTCAACCGCGAACATCAACGCCTGTACAACCAACTGCAAAATGCTTACGATCGGTACTACATGGACCCGTCGGTTCTGCCAACGATAAACCACGTCAAAGGGAAAATGCTGGCCTTACAACGAAATTTCACTCAAATGTTTGTGAAGATGAACGAGACGTATATTGCAGGAGAAGCCCTATCGACTTTTCAAATCGGCGAAAGAAGAAGAAAGCGCACGACAATTACTAGCCTACGGACCGAAAACAACGAGACTCTAAATCAATCTGCCGATATCGAAGAGCATATGCTTCGTTTCTTTCGCGAGCTCTACTCTGAACGCATGGGAGATGGGAGAATTGAAGAGGATTTCAACTGCGACAGGGTGGTTCCAGAGAACGACGAAGGCAATGAAGCATGTATGAGTGAGATAACGTCGACTGAGATACTCTCCGCCATACGGGCAAGCGCTTCTCGAAAATCTCCCGGAACAGATGGAATTCCAAAAGAGTTCTATCAACGCACTTTTAACATAATACACAGAGAATTGAACATGATTCTCAATGAAGCACTCCAAGGTAACATCCCACCTGATTTTGTAAATGGTGTTATCGTATTGGTCAAGAAAAAGGATTCCGATAATTCAGCCCGCTCATACAGACCGATATCCTTATTGAATTGTGACTACAAGATCCTTTCACGGATATTGAAGACGCGTTTGGAAAATGTAGTGAAAACACACCAAATTTTGAGTGACAGCCAAAAGTGCGCAAACCCAAACCGGAACATTTTTCAAGCCACCCTTTCACTCAAAGATCGAGTAGCTCATCTAATACAGAGGAAGCAGAGAGCAAAGCTTATCTCCTTCGACTTTGAAAACGCCTTCGACCGTGTACGCCTCTCCTTTCTTCATCGAACGATGGAATCTCTTGGAATCAATTCGGATCTAGTTCGGCTGCTCTCTCGGATTGCGAATCTCTCCTCTTCCAGGATCCTGATGAATGGTCACCTCTCGTCGCCGTTTCCTATCCAACGCTCCGTTCGTCAAGGCTGTCCTCTAAGCATGCTACTATTTGTGCTCTACCTGCATCCACTGCTTCAGCGACTCGAAAGAGTTTGCGGAGAGGATCTTGTCGTCGCATATGCCGATGACGTCACCGTTATCGTGTCATCAACACAGAAAATAAATGACATAAAGCACCTATTTCTGCAATTTGAACAGGCTGCTGGAGCAAAACTAAACCTGCAGAAAACGAAATCTGTTGACGTCGGATTCTCTGACGGAAACCCGCTTTCAGTACCGTGGCTCCAAACATCCAATACGGTGAAAGTGCTAGGAATAATTTTCGCCAATTCTATTCGACAAATGATTAATCTTAACTGGGATTCCATGGTTGGCAAATTCACTCAGTTAGCATGGTTCAATTCGACGCGCTCACTAAATCTCCACCAAAAAGTAATCCTTCTGAACACTTTTCTAACATCAAAGATATGGTACCTTGCCTCCATTATCCCCCCAAATAGTGTACATACCGCAAAAATTACAGCTACAATGGGGGCCTTTCTTTGGAATAGAATACCTGCAAGAATTCCACTCCAGCAGCTAGCACGTGACTACGCACACGGTGGGCTGAAACTTCAACTTCCTATTTTGAAGTGCAAAGCTTTGATGGTGAATCGTTATGTTCAGGAAATCGACTCTATGCCATTCTACAAAACCTTCCTTCGACCAGAAAATGGAATAAGGCCTCCAACTCCAGCGAATCTCCCAGATCTGAATATAGTATGCCGAGAATATAGTCTGCTGTCAATGTTCCTACAACAATCCCCGACGGCCAACCAAATTCACCGAACGTACACGCTCGTTGAAAACTACTCTAAAGTGAGTAGAATTCGACTCACTCGCTTACTTTTCGAAAAAATGTCAAAAGTGAGTGACAGTTGTTTTCCCAGGTGAGTTGATTTCTACTCTGTTTGCCAAAATTAGTCATCTACTCACTTTTGAGTAGCCTCAAAATTTATTCTACTCACTCTAACGGAAATGACTTAGAACAATTTGGAAGCATCTTGTAAGCTGTTGCAACCAATTTCGAACTCAGTAAAAAAAACTGGAACCTTTCACTATAAAAGTCTTCGAGCACCGATGGAGCGAGCTATTTTGAAAAGTGAGTAACGATTTCATTGATTTCAAATCGAAATATCAACAATATTTAATTTACTTAACTAGATTTTCCAAACCATTACCATCTACGGCTACGCATCTGCAAGGAAGTCCCACCTTAATGGAAAGAGATTTTTTGTCAGCCGATCGATGCCCCTTGCTGGTGCTGCTGATCATGGAACTTCCTGTTGCATGTAGTGGATTAGCAGCCGATGATCATCAGCGATCGCTGATCGGAAGAGGAACCATCACATGGGGGAAAACACTTAACATCCAGATACATTCATAGCGCCGTCAGTAGTTTGTCAACATTAATCGCCTTCAATTTAATCTATTGTTCATGAAGAATAGTTTTATATATCAATAAAATGTGTATGTCTTCTTTATTCATTATGAATTTGCTATTTTCATATGAGAAAAATCAAAATAGGAATGACCCTAACAAATCTACAAAAGTGAGTAAAAAACGACTCACTTTGCTAATTTCCTGCAAATTAAAGATGAGTAAGAGTTACTCTATTTGAAGAAAATCTCATATTACTCTAAAGTGAGTAACGGCCATTTACTCTCTTTTGAGCTGTTCCACTTTGTACCAAAGTGAGTCGAATTCTACTCACTTTAGAGTAGTTTTCAACGAGCGTGTATGTGGAACAAACAGATGCTCCGAGAGTGGAGAGAAATAACCCGAACTTCAACTGGAAACGAGCTTGGCTCTCTATATCTTCCCGACGACTTCCTAGCTCTGTGCGCAGTAATCTCTTCATGTTTGTGAACGAGAAATATGAACACGGACAATTGTACCAGCGGATAAGACGAGTGGACGGACACAGCAGTATGCAATCACTGCAACGCAGCGATTGAAACACTGAAGCACAAATTCAGTGAATGTACTAGAGTTCTACCTGCGTGGACAACACTACAGCGAAGAGCAACAGTGATTCTCAACGGATGGAGACGATTGAACTTTGACGATTTCTCAATTCCAGTTTTGCAAAATATGAATATTGTAACAAGGCATAGAATTCTAAAACTATTTTCATTATACATCTCCTTTATTAACACGAGTAATAATAGAATTGATGTATCAGAGCTTGAATTCCATTTAGACAGTGAAAGTTAAAACAATTATGTAGATAATATTTTTGTACATTCACGACAAATAAAACTTCTTTTACAAAAAAAAAAAATTATTAATGGCACATTTGAACAAAACTTAAGCACATCCGGAATTACTTATATAACTGTTGTACGTTTTGGCGTTTTGGATGAACAATCATCAGATTTCTGAATAGATTCCTTCAGAAATACCTCTATCTATTCGTACAGTGATCTCTCTAGGCTTCCTTTATGGATTCCTCACGATATTTCTTCAATAAACTTCCCTTAGGATACTCCAGGCAGTCCTGATGGGGTTGTACATACTAGAAATTTCTGCAGAGATTAATCCAGCAAATTCGGCTAGGATTTCTTTTGAAGTTCTTACTATGATTCTTCTCAGAATTTTTCTAAGGAATCCTCAAAAAAATTCTATTAGGGTTTCTTCAGGAATTTCTGGTGGAATTATTCAAGCAACCTTCCTGGGATCCTTTCAGAAGTTCCTCAGAAGTACCTCCGGTGATTCTTCCAGGAATTCCTTCAGAGATTTCATTCAGAGATTCTTCCAGAAATTTCTCTTGGAATTCCTCCAGGCACTTATATTGGCCTTCATCCGGAAGTTGTAGCTAGGATTTCTCAAGCATCTCCTGCTGCGATTCTTCCTGCAATTTCTCTTCTCCTCTAAAAATTCTCACTGTGCTACCTTCTGGAATTCTACTAGGAAAGTTCTTCCGGAAGGTCTCCCTGAAATTTTTCTATAAAATGTCTTCATTGATTCTTCCATACATTTCTTCAAGGATATATTCAGAACTTTCTACAGAGGCTCTTCCAGAAATTCCACAGGGGATTTCCCCAAGTACTTCTACTGTAATACATCCCTGAATCTATCTAGGAATACCTCCTGAGATTATTCTTGTGATTTATTCAGAAACTCTCCGGTGATTCCTCTAGGAATTTTTATCCAAGATATTTTGTCCACGGATTCTCTCATAAATTTCTTATGGGATTCCTACAGGAACTCCTCTTGGCCTTTATCCAGGAATTTCAGCTGGATTTTTCAAGTTATTCCTTCTGTGGTTCTTCTAGCAATTCCTCCTAGGACTCCTCTTGTCATTCTTACTGTAATACTTCCCAGAATTCTTCTAGGGATTCTTCTAAGAATTTCTCCAGAGATTCCTTCAAAAACTTTCTGGGATCTCCTAGGAGTCTTGCAGAAGTACCTTCGGAGTGCTCTCCCAGAAATCCTAAAAAAATCTGGGATTTCTCCAAATATTTCTTGTTGGACTTGACTTGAACTCCTCATGACTTTAATCCAGGAACTCCTCCTAGGATTAAGCGATTCCGGCTGCATCTATTGTTTAAGGAATGCCTCCTAGGTCTCCTCCACAAAATATTACTGTGATACCTGCAGGAATCCCTCTAGAGATATCTCCTGGAATTCTTGCCGGTATTCTTCTAGGCAGTTTTCCTAGGATACTTCCATAAACGTCTTTGATTCTTCCAGACATTTTTTTTCTAAAGACTCATCCAGGAATTCATGGATTACTCTAGAAATTAATCATTGCATTACACCTGGAACTCCCCTTGGCCTTCTTTAAGGAATTCTAGCTGAAGAAATCCCAATAGAAATCTCTAGAGGAATCCCTAAACGAATTTCGGAAATAGTTGGAATTTGTAGAGAAATCTCTAGGGAAATCCTGTAGGAATGTACGGGAAAAACTTGTAATCAATTAAAAGGCACAGTATGTTGCTAATTGACAAAATGAGAGATGAATTTGTGGAAAAAATCGCGTTCTTTTGGAATTTGAGCACATGGCTCGGAATTTGCTAAACCGCAGTATGGCCATTTCTTTGAGGGTTCCTTAGGCATAGTTGTTTTTTTTTTTTAATTTCTACGGTAGTTTCATTGGAACCAAAAAACATTTTAGCTTTATATGAGAGGAACAAACTACTCTTAAGCAAACTTTAGTTTAAGAAACTAATATTCAGCTTGTTACGTTTCTTGGGAATGCAATCAGCAATTTCTTTGATTTTTTTCATATTTCAATGGCTATTCGTAATTATTTTAGTAATTCCTTTTTCAGTTATTTTGGTAATTTTATCGTGATTACTTTTGTAATTCTTTATGATTTAATTGTATTTAAATTTATTGCTTCCGAAAATTGCTGAACTGGAAATTTAGAAATTCTCAAATGGACTTGCTTAAAGAAAATCCTATTAAATTCATGAAAAATTTCCCGACAAATTCCCAGAGAAATTGCCGGGAAAATCCATCAAAATTACCTTAGAGCTTTCAAAGTAGTTACCAAAAGAATTCATATAAGAACTACCAGAGTTATTCCTGATAAAAATAGTAAGGCTTTTTAAAGAAATTGGCCGAATCAAACCTCACAAAAAAATTGCCAAAACATATTTTATAAAAAATTCCACAAAAAAATTTTAAAGAAATTTTCGAAGAATTTTCAGAAATCATCAAAGGAATTCCTGAAGAGAATTCAGAAAGAATTCTAAAAATAATTGCAGTAAAAGAATTTTTAAAGAACCACCAGAGATTTTTTTTAAAGAAATTCCCGTCTGGAATCTCTAAGAAAATTGCCCAATGAATTTCCAAAAGAGTTACCGAAGAAATTCCTAAAGTAATAATAGAAGTTTCCAAGATTTCCAAAGGATTTGCTGATAAAATTCCCAAATAGACGTTCAATGCAAGTAACATCGGAAACACCGAAGGTATTCCGAAATCATCTGCTGTAGGAATTCCTTACATAATTACTGAAGAAATCTAGAATTTTTATTTAAATTATAGAAGCGATTTTTAAAAGAACTTCCGAACAGGGTTGTTAACGTTAATCAACGATTAACGCCGTTAACGTTAACTTTTATCCAAATCAACGTCAACGCCGGTGCGTTAATTTTCTTGGCAATTAACGTTAACGTTAACGGGTTGCGTTGAATCAACGTCAACGGAAGCCGTTGATTTTATCGTTGAAAACCGTGCGATTTATGCTGCTGTGTATTATATTCAGGGGCCCACATAGCCGATGCCGTAAACGCGCGGGTATTCAGCACGACCATGCTGTGGGTGACAGATACGATTACCCGTAGGTCCAGAAACTTTTCGTAATAAAAGTTTCCTTGGCTTTTTTAGGCATAGAGTATCTTCGTGCCTGCTACACGATACACGAATGAAAAACGGGTAGGGAAGTAATAAATTAATCAATTATGGGATGAACACAAGGATGAACAAAAAAAATTTTAGGCAAGATGCCATCACGAGTTTTTGTACGATTCGCAATGCGTCTTTTGGTTTTCACAATTTCTGAATGCTGATGGGGATTTCTTCTACTGTACCGTCTTTTTAGTCGAGCAGGATCGATACAGAAATTTTACTGGTATCAGAAGTTCAGCAGGACATCAACGATCAGGCTGCCATACATACCTACTAGCACAGAGAACAGACATCCAGGCTAGAACAAATTTAATTCGGAAAGTTGTGTAAGGATTTGAATCTTTACTTGAGTAAGGTTGCAAACCAATACATGATGACACCACTAACGCCACCAAACACCATATTGCCACAGTCAGTGGTGAATTGAAACATTTCAAGTGGTGAATTAAATTAGTATGGGAAATTAGGCGATTGCAGCGCCACGCTATTGCCACTTGTGTTGCCGATTTCAAATGACCGTTAAATTCCTTACACAGTTTCGGAACTGGACTTGGATGTCTGTTCTCTGTGCTACTAGCTAACTACCGATCTCTCACTGATTATCATTGCATCGCATGGTCCACTACACGAATTTATGCTGGCCTGTTTGCTCTCACAGAACATTTGACGTTTGAGAGGTGCCGGCACCGCTTAAACGTCAGATTTTCTGTAAGAGTAAGCAGTGGACCATTGCCACCGATTAACCCGTGGCCACGTGTAACCTACGACTTACTGTCAATCACAGCAGGCATGCATATGTCAAATGCCAGTGTCGTTTAAAGCAATTTTTCCATCAAATCTACCTGAGTAAGTTAATTTGGTCAGGTCAAAAAATCAAGAAATTCATTCATGATCTTTTTTAATTTTGGAAATTTCTTGATTACAGAAGACATTTCAGATTCTCAAGAGTTCAAGACTTAATTATTGAAAGATCTGGGACTTAAAGCAGAACCAAAATGCTGAAAAATGATCGAGAGCTGAATAGTCAAGCTCCGAAATTTTACTTGTCACCGGCTTAACCTCCAAGGTAGGTACCTCCTACGACAATTTTTATGGAAAAACATCTGCATTGTTGATCTGTTAGGTGAAATCTAGGAAGATAATTTTAGCAAGTTTTTTTTTTATATTCTAGGGGTGACTTCAATCGTAAAGGTCTACTTTTTCTGCAGAACGATGTATTTATTTATTGTTAATCTTTACGCAAAACCTCAACGATTGGTGAATTGGCCGAAAATAGAATGAAATATCAGTCGAAGTCATCATCTTACATTTTAAGTTATTTTTTTTTTTCATTTTGAGTTCATTCAACTTGACTCATAGGAAGTCTTATATGCTTCATAAACGACTAAATGCCTCGTTACCCATCAAAAGGCGCCCATATTAGTGGACTAATAACTCTTCGCGCACTAGGCAAGGTTCCAATACGTCGCTTAAAGAGTTGCCACATATAATTTTGGGTTAGCTAATGAAACACGGGAGATGTGGTTTGGTCAAAATGGATGCATTATTTGACAAATCCCATCAAGTCAATTTAGAATGGCAGAAATTATGAAGTTAATCTTGCATTTTTCCCTTGATTTTTCCCTTTTGGCTCAATGCTAGCAACTGACGGTAGTTTAAAAGCTTGAGAAGATTAAACTAAAACCTAATTTAGAGTTATTCCTGATACTCATACACATAATTAACGCACAATTAACGCAGTCGTTGACGTTGAATCAACGCTCTGCGTTAACGTTAACGTTGATCAACGTGCCTGAAAAATCAACGTAAAATTCGTTAATCGTTACAATTAACGTTAACGAATTAACGAAACGGCGTTAATCGTTGATTAACGTTAACAACCCTGCTTCCGAAGGAGTTTCCAAAGAAATTGGCGAAGAAATACCTAATAGCATAGATAGCATAGATAATGGAAGTCCAAAAAATCGACGAAAATCCGAAAAAAGTAGAATGACTTGCCGAAGACATTTCCAAAAAAAAAATGTGAGGAAGTTCCCAGAGTCAATATCGAATGAATTAACAAAGGCTTCACTAAAAGAATTCCTAAAGAAATTACCTGAAGAGTAATTGGAGAATTTTAAAAAAGCAAATATCAATATAATTGCTTGAACGTCCCTTGAAAGACTACTGAAAAATTGGTGAAGCAACTCCCGAGAAAACTGCCAATGAAATAAAAAAAAAAGTCAAATAAACTGCTAGTGGAATTGCCGAATAAATTTCCAAAGTAATTTCCGATGAAATTTTCAAAGGATGCCACACAAGTTCAGCTTATTGGACGCAGTGGCTTAATTTTCACAACAAAGGAGGAAAAAAAAAAGACTCTTACAATTGTTCTTGAAAACTATTTTATAAGGGTTGTTATCATGCAATAAACAAAGAGAATGTCACGATGAATACAAGTTACACGCAAATTTGTGGATATTTTATAGTTCAGGAGATTTACACTTCTAACAATTGCTCTGGAAATGTATTCTTAATCAATGTATTCAATCCACAAAACAAAGGGGTTGTGAAGATTGTAAAGTTCAAACTGAAAATATAAATTCCATGTTTTTTACGTAATCAAGTTCTCAAACCTCACATGGCGGGGAGAGTGTTAAGTCAGTACAACGGTTCGGATTAAAAAAACTGTTCTTTAAATTATAGCGCGTTTAAATTTTTGGGCTAATTTGTCCCGCGACGCAGTATATCATTGTACTAAGAAATTGAGGGTAGATCGGTATTTCTTTTTACAAAAAAAAGCAAAACATCCTGAAAGCCACTGAAACTGGCACCCCCCTGGCACCCCCTAGGAAAAAATCCTAGATACGCCAATGAAAAGAGTTTAACAAAACATTTTTCTACATCTTATTAAGCTGATGTATCGATAAGCATATGTTCCTGTATAATGTGCTTTTCACTTGTCAAATAAACGCTTTCAACCCATCATAGTTTGACTAGGAACTTTGTTCGGATAATGGGATAAATCATGGCTAAAACTGTTTAGATAAGCATGTTATCAAAGAATCAATATTTTAAACTAATCTCATAACATAAAACAGAATAGAATTATGTAGCTCAACATTGATTGCCAAGAGACGATATCAATGCAAACATGAGGCATTTATTTATTATTACACAAGTTTACAAAATAAAACGAAAGTCGTGAACTTCTGTCAACGACCAAAATTTTTGAAGCACAATTTAGTGCTGATTTCGAAACCGACCTTCAAAAAATTTTAAGTAGAACAGTTTTTGAGTTTTAGCTCAATATCGAGCTTTGCAACTTTTCAAAACATGTAGTTTACTAAAATTCAAATATATTGTTCAAATATATTTGTTCAAGCAATTTTAAATCTTTTTCCATAAATTAAAAGCTGAATACAATACCATTCGATCATCTGAATGCACGTTTTGCGTCAGATTGATGAAATTCAAGATTTTGGCGAGTTTTAGGGACAATCTTCTCAAATTTTAGCACAATTTCCAATTTTTTTTGAAGAAATGTATTTTTTTCATTATGAAAAAACCAACTTAAAAATTCTTTCTCGACGTTTATTTGACATATCATATGTAGGCGAGTTACAGTAAAAATTTAAGCTCAATCGGAGCATTGATTACGGAGAATGAGATGTTTGAAGTGAGCGACTTTGCTTAAAAATAGAACAAAAATCGATTTCAAATCATCAACCTTGTATGGAAAGTCGAAAAAATTTCCGCTCTACTGTAATTTTTTTCTTTCGCGTTTTCGAACTCAGGGCATGATTCTATACCAAAAATGATCATCAGCTTAGCGAGTTCAAAAATGCTGTAAACTAGTGTTATTAGTCTGTAATAAGATATCTTGTACCTTGATTATCATATTTTGACATTTGACATTTCAGTGCTGTCTGTTTACTGAATATTGTTCCCACAGTCACCTATGTAACCAAACAGCATTCAGAAGTCGACACATTTCAAGTATTCCTTAACATCCTTATGCACTATTTGCTGAACATAATATCAAGATTGCAAGACTCTCGAGTTCTAATCCGGATTTAGGTAATTTTATATGTAATTCTTATTTCATAATCGGTGTTCTCAACATGAGAGCAAACAATTACTCTCGAGAGAGTTCAACATATTTGCATTTTATTTATTTTCAGTCATTTTTGCCAAAGCTTAAAAAAAGCTTTCCTGTATATTTGTTAAACGTTTTTAACAACAAAAAATTAAGTTGATGCACAACATGATGCTTTATAACTTCTCCAAATTTGTATGAACAAAACCCGAACATAGGTTGTGCGTGAAAATAATTCAAATGTTATTCAACATAATGCTGAATTAATTCGTCATAATAAGACCTGTTAAATGAGTGATTGTTAGTTGGGATAGTTCCCTACAAGAGTTCCAAATATGGTATTAATTGAAAGCTTGCAGAGCCGCCTATAGGCGAAAATTGAAGACTTTTGATTTCTGCATAAATTTAATCTGGTGGGTAGAGGCAACACCAGTTTTCCCTAAAAAAAAGCCGCAAAAAGACGAAAAACCAGTAAAGCCCGCAAAACTGTACCGGGTTTTATCGTCTTTTTTTCGTTTTTTATGGATATTTCGGTATGTCAGAACTAGTATAGTCTTCCTTGCATTTGATCATGTTTTAGCTCAAATTTGACCGAAGCTTCTTGAGAGTCCAAAGCTGATTCACCGGGGGAAACTTTTGTCTCGCTTATATTTTATTTTATTCTATTCTATTATTTTCTCTGTAGTTCTTATCAACGAAATTTAGTCTTTTGATACGCTTTTCATATTTCGAAGAAGTGGAAAAAACCCTGTTGATTAGCCAACCATATCCATTGTAAAAACGTACGCACTTTCAACAGCTCGAATTCGACAAGGAGCGAGGGAGGGTGAGCTAATATTCAATATATAGGGAAAAGGCAATCAATTCCATCCCATGCCACCTTGGTTCGAGTCGACCGGGCTCTCCAGGTCCTATTGTGTGATTTCCCATCCAACCTCCAGGGCACTCTCGCTGAGATGCATACAAAACCATTATGACAGTCGCACATACAATCCCGAAAAAAGGACTAGAATGGATCCGGGAATAATATGAGGGGTGGGAACCCTGCCTATAGGCACCACAGCATGAGACCGGCATAATATTAAGTTCGAGAATTCTTATTGCTGCTTTTGTCATTGAAATCGAAGCGAAAGAGGGCACTCGACGAATCTAGAGTGTAAAAATTGCAAATATCCGCCATATTTATTTCAAACAAAGCCGAAAGTCCCCTCCTAGTGCAGCACACAAGTATCATTTGGCCACGGACGGGATTCAATCGGAGACTGGCGGATATTGCCTACTTTGCTGCTGTTCCTGCAATTCCGACCCGGCCATATATAGATTGGCTTCGCTGCTCCTCGATTGTCGTCTGGAGGGTCTGGCGTTGATCGCTGGGTGAGGAAAATAAGAGGATAAGAAAAACGGAAAAAGAGGAAACTGTAATGTCTGCACCATCGTTGTTCACAGTAGGTGACATTTCATAAAGCCTGAAGTGTATGATAAACAATTGAAACGTACGATTAATTTTTTCGTCTCTCTACGCCCAGGGCTTCAGCCAGCGTCATCTTGGGAAACATTGAGAGCTTGAAATCTTTTGTTCGTTCGCGATGTAACTCCTCCCTCAGCCGTTTATTCCAGCCTAGGGGCTGAGATTGCATTTTGGTCGTGACGTCTTTTTCTGTAATTAGTCTGCAAAATTGGAACTAAAGCCTTAGCTTTATTTGCAATCATGAAGTTCATGTTAATGAATAAATTTAAGATTGACGAATTGTTAGCCAGCAGCCACTTGTCATCCAAATACTACCCCACAGTAAAAAAGCGAGCCAACATCTCTGAACCCCATTGTGCGTTGAACCCCATTTTGACAGCAAAATTTGTAAACAGTAAACTTTTCTGGACCAACACTTGAAAAGCGCGTAATATTTTCCACAACAAAAAAGAAAAATTTCGAAAATACTAGAGAAATTATGAAAAAATCTAATTCTCTTAGCTGAAATATGTTACAATAAATAAAAACGTGTTCAAATTAGGCCGCAATTGGGGATGTAAAGAACTTTTTTTGTTAAAGAAAAATATCACTCGTAAACTGCGCCTAAATCAAATGTTTGACCTGAAACAGATGATGACTTCAAAAACATGGCCGCATCGCAGCTGGTTGTTAGCCAGCAATTTTATTTTTTTTGAGATCTCTCACATTTAAATAAAATACATTTGGGCAAGTTGACTTTATCACAAAAACAATTTGCGGTGAAACTACATGCATTTTCGCATTTTTTTTTTTTAAATTTTGATTAGATAACGGAGCAACATTTTCACCATAAGTCTTAAAATTAAAAACGGACAGAAAATGGTACTTTGTTTAGTTTAACACAACGTATTTCCTACATCACCACCCCTTATCGAGTGTGAATTCATTCGTTCAGATCTGCCTCATGCCCGGGCATTTACTTATACATATAATTTTCCATATCACTTTTCATAGTACGATTCTTACTGTTAAAACTTTATTAATTTTTAGTAATTTGAAAAGCTCAACGGTGGGTTGTGATGGTCCATCACGACTTTTAAGAGCACTCATGATTATAAATATACGAGTTGCATAGTTGAAATATGATATGATTCATGTGACTTCTTCACACAAAAATAGGTGGACATAGTTATCCAAGGACCATCATTTATTAATTTGATTAGAGCCCATCCTAACGACTCTTATCATCACAAAGATGTTGTTGCTGACGACGCCCAGAAACGCTGTCGGCTTTTCGGGCCCGTATAAAAAGGACTTTAATAGGGGAACAAAGTCTAAAATGCCAAGATGGAGTAAAATGGCCCAACTCATAAAATCATTTCTGAATGGGATTTGAATGGGATAAGATGAATGGTTTTAAGATATGTTTGCATAAAACATTCTCCTAGAAGCTAGGCTGCCAAACCAATGGTAAATCTTTTGATTTCCCGATTAAAATTGACAACTTCCGGTTTTTCGTGCCTGCAGTTTTCTGACGATTTTATTGGCTTTCAAGGGCAAAACAAAACATACTGTTACCCATCTTTGTTTCGGTAGCGCAACTACCGAACTGATGATGTTTACCTTTTTTTACATACCTATCAACATAATCTGTTGGGGGAATTATTTTATTTTTCCTACTTACAACCCACATCCGACAATTTTTTTATGTGGGAATGGTAGAACTTTCAATTCCCTCGGTCGCACGTACATTAGTTTTGCATTTTGTTCCACCATTTCCGTGAAAAATGAGATCCGGCTTGTGCAAGTGAGGAGTTGAGGTTAGAATTGTAGGATATTCTAGGTTAGATTTGCTATCCACTTCGCCTGATCGATTTTCAGACCCAGAAATATCGTACTTCCAATTAGTTTTCACTGCCGTAGAAAATACTGTTATGCTCAGAATAAACAGTTGTACCTTCGGATCACACTCATTTACTCGTAAATCTCAATCTGACTGTAAAAATAATGAACTTCTTTCCAATGTTTTGAAACCCCGAACGAATTTGACATTGCTTTCGGGAGGCATAATCACGACGACGACAACACTCCCAAGCGGTCGAATCGTCGTTTTGGGGGCGAATTACCAGCCAAGTCTTCACAAGGAGATTGTGAAACATATGGAGTCGCATGGTTGTAGGTGTCTACGCTATCCATATTGGGGGTCATTTAAATATGACAACCTTCGTTTAGTGGGAAATGTATGTATACCCTTTCAACCGTCATTTCAATAAGAAAAGCTAACTGGCAATCATTTAGAGATGGCGCAACGAACGCACTCATAAAACCTGAGTGCAAAGGACAAACGCAAATATTCCCTGTCAGAGAGCAATTGCGGTAGCAGTTTGTTGTATAGATGGAAACAGTGAGCAACGTATTTGGTTTTTACAATTTTTACACAGATTTTGAGTCAATTTTTGTTCTAGGATACACATCTGTTATCTGTGAGGAAACCTTGTGCACCCAGTGTTTACTACTCTCAGCAAAAATAAAACGGCAAACTCGCGTGTCATGTCTCGAGCATGTGTGCTTGTCAACAACGCAATATTAACTATACTAATCTCTAAACCAAGGATGGAAGAAAATCACTTCTAGTGATAAATGATACAGGATACGAACAATCCAAGATTGCCTTTGCTCTTGCAGTAGCATGATGCCGACACCCTCGCCCCGTGCTTGAATCATGGGATCAAAAGCAATCAAAGCATCTGATGCATGCTTTATCATGGGATCACACGTTATCGGATCATGTTACAAGTCGCGATAAATTCATTCATTACGATTTTGAACCACTTATGAAGCAATAAACTGAATTCATGATTAGAAACAATACAATTATTAGCATATCTTGATATTAGAGCAGCAAGAATGCACAAAAAGTGAATGATTTTCGGTATTTATCATTTCAACTTCATGATAACGATCGCATCATGGCCGCACATGCCTCGCGATTCAATTTTCGCGGAACGTGGTTTGTTATAATGCTTGACGACAAGGTACTATCGTTGTTGCTATGATCGCGCGATGCGCTTCAACCGCGACACATTCAGGATCTTATCATGATCACTAGATTTCCATCCTTGCTCTAAACTTATTACCAGAGATGCATTTGCTATTGCAATTGATGTTTGTGATGGAACCCTCAACAGGAAATACGTCTATTGTTTGGTTTATTCACCGGATAATGAGCTTTCAAGCAAGTCATTGGCTTGAGAGGCTCCAGTTCGATTGAATACTTAAGTAGTACAGCTCGTGAATTACTTACCATATGCAACAGCCCACGCTTTAAGGTATCTGCTAGAGAGGAAGATTTAGATATATAACGCTTTGCTCTAGCAGAATAAGTCACGAATTGACTAACTGGCATGTGTGAGATGAAGAATCGTTATCTGAAAATCGCTACATATTTTTTGAACATTTGAACTTCGCAAACTTTGCGTTTCAGGAATCCCTGGTCTACCAACAGGGATCTCATAACTGATTTGATTGCGGCCAAATTTCATGGATACTCACCAGGTGATTAAGATTATGCCGTTGATACTATAAGGGCCTTCATCATGGAAGCTTTTGGAGAAGCTTGTCCTCTGATCTGGCGAGGAACAGAAAAGCTCTCCGGTCTGCTGAACGATCTGGCAGGAATAAATCTTTGTACAAATGTTTCCAGTTTGAGTATATTCGGTCGGTTGAACAAAATCCTTGCGAAATTCAAGGGTTTTTGAGTAAACGAAATTCGTTTACGGAATTGCGATTTCACTTCCTTTGATGGGGAAGTTCTGGAATGTTTATTCAGTATACACTTCCCTAGATGTGTATATTACATATTCGAATGAACCTGACGTCTTTTTTGTAGTTATGATTCTCAGGCTTTGTCTTGGAGTATCGCTACCTTAGAAACGATTGAGTGGGCACTAAATAGCATTGCACTTTTCAATTTATCTGTCAAAATATAAACTAGCTGTAACTATTGTACTACTAGTTATTACCTAACTTTTTCAATAGTTTTTAAATATTTAAATATTTTGTAGTTCATCAAAGAAATATCAATCACGTTTATATGGTAAAGTTTTAGATCTGCTTTTTGCCTTTCTCGTACACCGAAGTAAACTGAAAGGCTATATGTTCACTCAAAGAACGAATTTTGAAAGCTCTGAGGATCAAGTTACATATGTAAGTAAAAACAAAATCGCGTTAAGTACTGTTCCTTTGAATTCCACTAAGAATTTGCATCCTTTGACAGATACGTATTTCGACCTCAACTGTAAGGTCGTCTTCAGTGTCTTGTACTTGACTCGACTCGACTGTACATGACACTGTAGACGACCTTACAGTTGAGGTTGAAATACGTATCTGTCAAAGGATGCAAATTCTTAGTGGAATTCAAAGGAACAGTACTTAACGCGATTTTCTTTTTACTTACAGATATTCCCCTAACAAGCCCAGGTTAATCATCATCAAGTCACATATACCAATCAACTCAGTTCGACGAATTGAGATGATGTCTGTATGTGTGTATGTATGTAGGTCTGTGCGCAATATCCAAGATGGCGGTCTAAAATCCGCAGTGGTGGCTCCAAATTCAAGATGGTGGTTGTTTAATGGACTTTTTTTAGGCTCTTTAGTCTTTACCCATGCAATATGGGTATATTTGGTATGGGCAAGATATCTGGAGTCCAAAAATGACGATTAAAATATCCAAGATGGTGAATAAAATATCCAAATGGCAATTCAAGATTGCGACTGTTTAATGGAGTTTTAGGACCTAAACCATGCAATATGGATATATTTGGTATGGGGAAGAAGCAAAGAAGAAGTTTAGACTCCGAAAATAATGACCAGAATATCCAAGATAGTGGTCTTAAATCCAATCTGATAGCTCAAAATTCAAGATGATGACTTTTTAATGAAGTTCTAGGCTCTAAAACCAAGCAATATAAATAAAAATGATATGGGTAAGATGTCCGGAGTCCAAATATGGCGACCACAATATTCACGATGACGGTCTAAAATTTATGATGCTGAGTCATTAGCCCGAAGGTCATTAGGCCGAATGATCATAAGGCCGAATAGTCATTAGGCCGAATGGTCATTAGGCCGAATGGTCATCAGGACGTATTGAAAGATAGCCGTTGTATTTACCTTTTCCAACAATTTTTGCCAAAAACTAGTTTAACAATGAAACTAGAAAGAATAGCCTATGTTTTAAAGAAAGAAAAATTTATGAATTTAATATCAGCAGTTTCAGCGCCAAAAACTATTTTAGCAATGATACTAGAAAGAACAGCCTATATTTAAAAGAAGGAAAAATTCATGGGTAAAATATCAGTAGATTTAGCATCAATAAAGTATCTTCGTGCCTGTCACACGATACACACATGCAAAATGGTCATTTGCAGAGGAAGCTCTCAGATAGTAACTGTGGGAGTGTTCATAGAACACTAAGCTGAGAAGCAGGCTTTGTCTCAGTGGGGACGTAACGGCAAGAAGAAGACCCAATGACCATTCGGCCTGATGACCATTCGGCCTAATGACCATTCGGCCTAATTACCTTCGGCCTAATGACCTTCGGCCGAATGGCCTGACACCAAAATTGATGATGGCGGCTCCAAATTCAAGATGACGGCTATTCAATGGTTTCGTTTTTTTAGAAAATCATGCACTATGGGTATATTTGGTATGGGGAAGATGTCTGAACTCCTAAAATGGCGACCAGAATATACAAGATGGCAGTCTAAAATCCAAGTTTTAGGCGCTCAAACCAAGCAATATGAGTATATTTGGTATGTCAGGCGACCAGAATATCCAAGATGCCGATCGAAAATCCAAGATGGCGGATCAACATGGCGGCTGTTTAATGGAGTTTTAGGCTCTAAAACCATACAATATGGGTATATTCCAAATATCAAGGAAGATGTCTGGAGTCCAAAAATTACGATTGAAATATCTAAGGTGACGACCAACACATCTAAGATGGCGTCTCAAAACTAAAGATGGCGGAGTTCAAAAATGGTGACCAGAATACTCAAGAAGGCGTCTCAAAATTCATGATTGCGGCTGTTTAATTGAGTTTTGGGCTCGAAAACCATTCAAAATGGGCATATCTGTTATGGAGAAGAAGCTTGGAGTCCAAAAATGGCGACCAGAATTTCCAAGGTGCCGGACTTAAATCCAAAATGGCGGCTCAAAATACAAGATTGCGGCTTTTTTTAAAAGAGTTTAGAGCTCAAATATCAAGATCCCGTAAAACGATATGGGGTCTGGTTCCATGAAATGGATGTCTGTTAAACGTATGAAAGTGCGATTTTCATCAAAATGTCATTTGAGTTTTGATGAAATGGGTTTTCTAAGGCACGAGACAGCGCCATCACCGCTATGTGGATTAATTAGGATTTTTTTTTCAAGAAGTGTATCGGAAAGCAGTTGAGAATGTTCAGGATGTTCTACCTCGAAGCTGGGTTTGTATTTTCATTTCGATTTTTATATGAAGTCTTTAGTATATAGTCAAGTTTCGAACAGAATGAAAGGAATTTGAAAACTTTTAAGTTTTTTTGAAAATATGGTTACCTCTCAAAGTTAGAATCTGCACAAAATGCAATTTTGCAGCGTTTCGATAACCTGTAGAAAATATAATTTATACGGAAAAAAATCTGGACAATATTGATTCTTTTTTGTAATTATATACACTCCCGTTCAAAAGTTTGGGGTCACCCCCTCAAAAACATGTAATTTTTTTAGGCCCATATCTCCGCCAATTTGCGTCCGATTTCAAAACCCTAGGTTTCATTCAAAAGATAATAAGTCATAAAAACTTTGAACATGATTTAACCCACCATCAGTCGCATCAAAAAAAGTTACACGAGCGGTCGCGTCGTGTACTCAGTACACGGCATACGCTTTCAACCATGGTTTACATGCTATACTAGATACAATGTTAGTGTCTTCAGCAAAAATGTCCAACTGGATAATGCGCGTCTGATAGTGGACATGTGGAACCGGTCAACACGATCTGGTCCTGTCCCGGGTGTCGGAATGGCCCTCGCGGGAACCTGTTTCGTGGACATTTCAGTTATGGCACCAAAACTAGGCATGCGACGGCTCTAACTTCATGATTTTCCATATCCATTATTTTGGTAACCATGAAAATGACCAGTGACCTCCCTGGCTAACCCGTGGCCACCGGAATGTGCCCTGGAGGAACCTGTTTCGAGGACATTTTGACCATGACACGAAAACTAGGCATGCGACGGCTCTATCTTCATGATTTTTCATATCCATCATCTTAGTAGCCATGAAAATGACCAGTAACCTCCCTGGCTAACCCGTGGCCACCGGAATGTGCCCTGGAGGAACCTGTTTCGAGGACATTTTGACCATGACACCAAAACTAGGCTTGTGACGGCTCTATCTTCATGATTTTCCATATCCATTATTTTAGTAACCATGAAAATGACCAGTGACCTCCCTGGCTAACCCGTGGCCACCGGAATGTGCCCTGGAGGAACCTGTTTCGAGGACATTTTGACCATGACACGAAAACTAGGCATGCGACGGCTCTATCTTCATGATTTTTCATATCTATCATCTTAGTAACCATGAAAATGACCAGTGACCTCCCTTGCCAACCCGTGGCCACCGGAATGTGCCCTGGAGGAACCTGTTACGAAGATATTTTGACCATGACACCAAAACTAGGCATGCGACGGCTCTACCGTCATGATTTTTCATAACCATCATCTTAGTAACCTTGAACCTGACCAGTGACCTCCCTGGCTAACCCGTGGCTACCAGCCATGCGTGGGCTCTATCTCCATGATTTATTTATTTATTTATTTATTCATCTGACCTAGCTGGTCTTAATGATGATGATTAACCTGGGCTTGTTAGGGGAATATCTGTAAATAAAAGAAAATCGGGTTAAGTACGGTTCCTTTGAATTCCACTAAGAATTTGCATCCTTTGACAGATACGTATTTCGACCTCAACTGTAAGGTCGTCTTCAGTGTCTTGTACTTGACTCGACTTAATGAATATAAGGAACAGGGAAAAGCCGATTTGAGTGAATTGTTCTCAAAACTTACTCAAATCGGCGTAAAAATCCTATATCTGTTTACAAAACAAGCATACACAACAAATTACACGTATAAAATTACATAATACAATACAATTTACAAACAGTGTCAATTAGGTAAAAAAAGTCAATTTGAATATTTTTCCATTCTAATGGGAGTGATCCTTGTACCGGTGGGTTCTCGTCTGCCGCTTATCGAAACGATTCCCTCAAGCGGTTCTTGAAAGTGGTCGACGAAACATTGAAGTCAAAGACTGCATACACTTCGTTGAACTTAGTCGTCATAAAGCGGATAGGGTCATGTTCGCCATACAATGAGTTCCTCTGTTCCAGCATCAGGAAGTTACGTTCGCGAAGAATCCGTTCGGGTGCGTAGATATGGAGCTGACTTAGTAACGCCGAGGAATCCGATTCTCCGAGCAGAATTTTGGCGATAAATACAGCTTGGGCTACACTCCTTCTATTTTCAAGCGTGGATAAACCGAGTAGTCTGCAGCGGTCCTCATAGTGCGGTAAGTTGATGGGATCATACAAAAAAAATTTTGTATGTAAACTTAACCCAAAGTTGCCAAATTTTCTAAAAAATGAATATAAACTTACGGCAGTGTCGCTGGAAGTTGGGTCGACCAAATTTTAAGATGAGAGCGGTAATATGACCCATTTTCTAATAGCTTTCAACTGCTTTTTACAGAACTTAGCTAAAAAATCTAGAAAAAAAAGTTAATAAGTAAATAAATCCTTGATGTCATCGACCAAAAGTTTGGGGTCACCCCTCAAAATGATGTATCGGCCAAAAGTTTGGGGCACTATCGTAAAACATGGAAAAGTGATTTGTTGATATCTAAATACAAAATTCTAATTTTCAAAAGAAAAATCATCTACATTTACAAAATGGACGACCCCAAAAAACATTAAGCTTTTTTTGTCAAAATTTGATGCTCTGCTTTGAATATTTTGCAGGGATGCAATTCCGTTCTCTGCTCAAACAACCTTGTCAATAAGTTCACATATATTCCCAATGTAAAAAAGCGTATTTTTAACTACTTCTTTATTTGCGTAATCGTAATTTGGAGGAGCATGGAAAAAACGGATTCCTAAAATATGGACTTTTTCATTTTTAAGCATTGCGCTCAAATGCAGTGGAAACTTTTTATTGATGAAATAATTTGCCCATGTCATGAGCATTTTGAGGAGCAATATTGCTGCGCATTTTTTTTTTCAAACATTACCGCACATTTTTCGCAACTTCAATTTTGGAAGGTGTGCAAAATTTTAGAAACCTGTGTTAATTATTCCTGAATAAGTCAACATTGTCATTTCTTTTTCAAAGGCCTTATACGGTATCTCCAATAATAAAATGACTTACACTCCTTATAGAGTTGCTCCGTGAATACATCGGTATAAGCAATCAAGCCCATAGATATGCTGAGTAAGGAGTGTATCGGAAATTAACTATAAACATTCAGGATGCTCTATCTCGAAGCATGTTTGGTCTTATCATTTCGGTTCTTCTATCAAATCTTCACAATACAGTCAAGTTTAGAACAGCCTGAAAAAAATTGAAAAATGTTTAGCATTATTGAAAATATTGTAGAATGAATACATCTCACAAATTAAAGTTTTGGACAAATTGTTGTTTTATAAAGATTTTTCAGCGTTTCAATAACCTGTAGCTAATAAAACTTGTACGGCGAAAAATCCAAAAAATATTAATTATTGTTAGCAGTTATGTACACATAACATATCACCGAACACCAACTTAAAAAAAATATTTATGATCGAAAAACCCTCAACATTTAAAAAATGGCCTATCCTAAAAAACACTAATTTTTTGTCGAACTTTGACAGTCTGTTTTAAATATCTTCAAAGGTTATACAATTCCGTTCTCTACTAAAGCTACCTCTTCGTTAAGTTTAAAAACATTTCCAATTTAAAAAAAAAATGAATTATTAATTTGATGTATTTTTTATTTGCGTAATCGTGCTTTGAATGAGCATCAAAAAATGGGGTCCCTGAAAAATGACCTTTTTTCATTTTTAAGAATTGCGCTAAAATGGAGTCGAATTTTTTCTTGAAAATATTTTTTTACCTATATTATGAGCAATCTGGGAAAGAATATATTTGCGCTGAAATATTTTAAAAAATCAAAAAAATTAACATTTTTTCCGCAATTTTAAATTTTTAAGAGGTGTCCAAAATTTCAAGATCATGCGTTTAAACTTTGAGATTGATGTCCATGTAAAATTTTTATTTTTACAAAAGCATAAGTGCCATTCCTTTTTCTGAGGATTTATATAGTACCTCCAAAAATAAAATTATTTATAACTCGAATAAATTATTTTTTAGGATGTTTTGAACATATATAGTTAATTTCCGTTACACTCCTTAGAGCACTCATGCGTTTCGCTTAGGTTTTGTACATATTGTCGGTTTCCTGCAATAAGGGCACAACTCAAAAAATGTGAATTTCCTGAATAAGCGTTTGAAAATTGGCAATCTTGAAGCGCCTCTTGCAAGTTCATTTATTTCTCTCATCATTTGACAGAAGTAAACGAATTTTGATTGCTGTATCATGAGAAGGGACTGAAGGACTATCCGTTTCATGAATTTTGGTTTACTATTTTTCATCGACCATTGAAAAAGTTGACTATCACAGAAGCTTTTTACGTTTAATAAAACTTGTTCGTTGTTGTTTGAGCTGCGTCTGTTCATTCCGTCCAGCCCTCCCCACACCGCATTCCTTCAGGTTATGGGCTCGTCAACGAAGGAAGGTTCCGGAATTCCGCAGCTGAACGGAACGAATTTCGAGAACTGGCGTTTTCGTGTTCAACTCTCAATGTTAATTTTATTTTATATTTCAGATTATCAACCGAAGAAACTAGTAATTCAACCAAATACCATCAAAACGACGAGGAAACAAGGATGATTCGGGCAGATAACTGATTCGAAGAAGCTTAACAATGGTGTGCCTGAACGTTGACCAAGCGTATCCTTTGGAGTTTACCCTTCCACTAACAACACCCAAATTCCCGTGACACCTAGGCCTGAGAGATCGTAGAGTTGTCTACATTTTTCATAGGTGTCCAAAACTAACCATCCTTTCCCATTCCCCAGCAGTCGCAAGGACGTGGCCAGGACAGTGCTTGACCATTGGAGGATTGCGTCAGTCTTGTCTAAGAGTCAGAGATTAGTCCCAAATCTTTGTGCTTTGGTTCAGACGGGAAGGAGGCAACCCTCATAACAGCGGTCTAGGACTGTACCACCTACGAATTTGTGCGACTCGCTTAATGCTAATGCTAATGCTAATGATAATGCTAACCATTGAAAAAGTTGACTAATTTTGAGTTGTGCCACTATTGCAGGAAACCGACGATATGCTCTAACTGAAAAGAAAATGAACTTCAATACATTCCATCGAATGCAGTTCAATGCATGTCCTCCATCCGTTGCAGGTAGCTGGAATGTATAAATCAATTACTTTCGGCTATCAAAATAGCAATCTGTTATTTCGGGCTGCATCACTACGCAAATTGCCAATAAATTCAACCACCATAGCCGTTACAGTCCGTTGTAAATTTATCGTCCATCGATTTATGCCTGTCGGTAGTAGTGACAAGTAGTGGTCATTATTATTTGTTGATTTTCGCTTGCGGTAGATAATCTATGAATATGAATTACCATTTCAACTTATTGACCGGCATCAATAATGCTGGTGGCATTTTCATTATTTCATTATATTGAATTCCGAGCAAATCGTCGTCCAGTAGTGAGTGACTGCACGGATGAGACATGGCAGAGCGGCTGCTCCGGGAGGTTTATCTAAATACATATGTCCATCTGATATTTGCAACTGCTGTGTGCAGAACGTTGTGTCCTAACGATAAAATAGTCATTTGCCGTCCCAATGGGATGCAGCAAACAGCTCGTTACGTCATTCATACCCGTGCATCCTGAGGTGAATCAGGTACACAATTCGCTCCATGAGATTTAGCCATATTGAAGCGCTTGTCAGTCGCTGGCTTGCTCCCCCGCATCGGTGGGTCGCAGGATTTCAGGGTTCGGAGGAACGCTCCAAGGCCTATGAATATGCATGGCATGCGAATAAAGTTATGAATGAACACGAAATTGAAAATTTATCTCTCGAATTAATCTCCAGGATGTCGTCAGGTTCCTGTCTACAAAGGGCGCCAGTGGAAGATGGCTTACCACCGCTTGGCAAAATCGAAATCGATTTGGGATTATTCCTTTCTCGGTTCTGGCAGCAGGATGCTTTCTGGTTTATGAATTCGTTAGCTTCGAATGGGATAATTATCGAATGGAATGGTTTATCTATTTTTCAATCATGTCCATCCATATTGAGTTTGCGGCAGTCTCTTTGTGATAGGTGTGTGGTGGGTGATTACGATCAGCATGTGTAAAATGTTTATATCAATAATTTGACATGCCAACTAGGTGTATGAAAAAATACATGCAAAGCACAGATTTCTATTAAAATAGTCTCCTGAGTAGCTGACATCCGTTATTTCATTATGAAACTAACATATTTCTGCAGACAAGTCAGCTTCATACTTTATATTCATTTACACAATCTTATTCCATGCTTACACCCATGCATTCGCCAGCAAACGTAATCCTTCCACTTGAGCTCAATCAACCATGGTATCCCATTACAGAAGAACAGTTCGCTCCTTTCACTATACACAACTGCCCATGTTGCCGTCTGTAGGTAAAAATATAGCATTAACTCTCCTAATGCTTACCTTCTGCATGTGTGATCCGAGGGGAACATTCTTTGATACAAACAACAAAGACCTTGATCTAAAAGCGTGAAATATGGAAGGTAAATAGATTATTACGTATTCCCATTTTACGCTGCTGGCAAACCTTCATGTTTCTTTTTTTTTATTTTCTCGCTTACAGTGAAACAGAAACACAGACCTATCAACCTTTTTTTTATTTTCTCGCTTACAGTGAAACAGAAACACAGACCTATCAACCTTGAAAAATTGAAAAAAAAAACTCATCAAAGCCCAAGAGATGCATATCAACATCATCATGTACAATATTTGTTCACTCAGCCACCTAAAAGTGGTACTGGAAAGGCCCTCAGAATACTGTTTTTCTATCGGTACTAGTCGTACGTGAGATCTTGAAGTTTTTGAAGCCAGACATAATTATAATATACATCAACGGTTACATGCTGACGGAGAAGACATGTGCTCAGACATACTTTCAGTTGTACGCGTGATGAGACAATATTACTGAGTTATTCATGTACCAGCTTTTGAGAGAGTAGAGCATAAAAAACCTCGAAGTAGTAGATAAGCTAGAAAAAAAATTGGCGGAAACTCAGCACCAAGTCGTATATGAATTCAATACCTAACGGGAATCAGTTTATTATTTAACCCTCAAAACCCCAAGACAAACTTTTTATTTTTTATCGGCTGATACTCAGGAACTATAAAATAAAAAAAAAATAAGCGATTTTCACTATAATCGATGGGAAGAGACTTCATGCAAGGGTAGTTGTCAAACCGGAAGTCTAAGCTTGAACCTGATTTTGCACCGGAAATAAATGTTCCTTGGTGCAATGTTTTAGCAACATGTTCTACACCTGTCTTTGGCTACTTTTTCAATGAATAGCTGTTTATTCTCGGGAGATCAATTCAAGTAGAATCTAAATCTGGCCTTCAAATTCTTAGCGAATTGTGTTCTACAAATTGTAACTAATTTTGTAAATTATGACAGAAAACGATAAAAGCGATGGTCCCCCGCCACGCTTAGGCTTACTCCGCTTGAGCAGTTCGTATGTACCGGTGCTCGGTCACCTCCCGGTGCCAAAGGTGGTAAGTCCACACTGATGTGTGGATATGGTTCGCTTAGGAAAGAATCCTAGGCTCCCACCCTATGCAAAGGTCTTGTAATAATTCGTTGGCTAAAGTATGACCCGTGTATGAATTCTAGGTGGATTAATCACATGAGTAATACTTTTAAAAGAAGGACTCTGGTATACCTAACAAATTCTTCATAGACACTAAACTTTTAAAAAAAATCTTTCGAGGTCCAAAATGATTATGATCACGAAAAACAGTGTGCCCCGAGTCCTACCGGAAGTACACATCTGGGACCAAGTTTCATATGCAACTAATGCTTGAAAACAACCTCATCATTGTGTTCTTGCGTTGGCCTACCATTTGATGTTGTTGAAGAGTTCAAAATTACCTAATACCTTGCACCATGGAACACTTATTTCTGGTACAAAAAACAGGTTCAAACATGAACTATCGGTGTGACCCTAGCATGAAGTGCAACACTTCCCATCGATCATAGTGAAAACAGCTTATGTTTATATTTTACAGATCCTGTGTATCAGCTGTTTAAAATAAAAATTTTGTCCTTGGGCTTTGAGGGTTAAATGAATTTGAAGGTTGCAAGGGAACATAACGAGAATGACTGGCTGGGGTCTTAGAATAGCACTACGGATCAGCTGTTCCTGGGGTACAAAGTGTCATGCAACTCGTGCTGAGTGATGAAAGGCTGAGGTAGTTTAGAAGATACTTACTTATTTTCAGTCCTGAGCACCCATGGTTGTACAGAGGGTCGAATTGAAAAATCTACATCCTGGGCGATTACCAGCCATCGCCTTGACCTGTGGACAGGTCAAATTTCTGTCGACTTTCTTTATTTCTTTGTTGAAGCTGCGCCACCATGACCCTCAAGGTCTGCCTCTGCTGCGATGTCATGCTGGGTTCCAATCTAACGCTTGCTTGCAGATTTTGTTTCCGCCCCTGCGTACAATGTGGTCGACCAATCTCCACTTTCGCTCCCGAATTTCTATCGCTATCGGCTTTTGATGACATCGGCGATGGAGCTCCAATGGTGAGTAAACCATGCACGAACTGTATACTGCAGACATCTATTGATGAAGACCTATAGCCGTTGAGTGCTCTCCACTGATACACACCAAGTTTTACTGGCGTACAGCAGCACAGATTTCACGTTTCAATTGAAAAATCGGATTTTGGTGCGTCGACTAATCTGATTGTTTTTCCATACATTTTTTGCACATTTGTCGATATTGGTGCCACCATCGCCCGCCATTCGGCTACCAAGATATTGGAAGCTTTCAACATTCTCTATTGCTTGCCTAGCTACCGTGAAAGTCAACCCTTCCAAACCATATTTACATCCAAAGATTTGGTCTTGTTGACGTTGATGGTAAGATACATCCTTGCCTCACTCCAGTAACGACCAGGATGAGTTCGATTTTTCTTTCGATTCAAATGAATCAAATTTTTTTTTGCAGAATGCACTGTAGAATTTTACCATAAAAATGTACATAAAATCGGGGTAAAATGTATATAAAATAGAAGCACACAAAATCGAGGGTCTATATAATCTAGGGTCCACTTAATCGAACTATACCTGTATATCTCCGGTTTCTTGGGAAATCTCTCTCAGGAGCAGTGTTGGTAAAAACTCAAATTCTCAAATCTCATGGTTGAGTTGTTTCACGCGCGATTCTTGACTCGCCAAACTCATCGCCGAAAAAATCATGCATGAGTTGACTCATGATTTCACTCATTTCTTTATTTCTTGGTGTTCTTAATGTTTACATCGAAGTTTTTAGGATTATATGATAGAACAAAAGCAAATCTAGCGTACAACAACATTGAATGCTGTTCAAATTGATTTGAATTCGATTTACAAGCGAACGAGATTTCGGCGCTTGACTCGTGAGTGCGAGATTTTGCATGAAATTCTCGCGCGTGAGAAAACGATTCAGAATCGCGTGCGAGTTTGCTCACGCGGGAGTGGTTCATGAGTGTGCTTTGAGTGTGAGTTTACCAACACTGCTCAGGAGTCTTAGTGAATCTTTCTCAGGATTCTGAAATACTTCTTATGTGCTAGAGAGTTCCTTTCAGGGTTCTAGCACATCTTTTTCAGGGTTTCAGGTCGGTCCATCTCTGGATTCTGAACATTTTTTTTTTGAGAATCTCTCTCAGGATTCTAGATGAATATTTTTTAATAATGTGGAAGATCCCCTCTTAGGATCCCTCTCAGGTTTCTGGGGCAATCTCTGGGGATTCTAATGGGATGTCTTTTAATACTGCAGGATTCTCTCAGGATCTCAGGATTTCTCTCAGGATTCTAGGAGAATCCTTCTCAGGATTCTGGAAAAACCTGCCAGAGAGTTCTAGGGATGTCAGAGATAAACCAGCCAAAAACTGTGCTGAAAATCTTTTTAATAAAAATATTAATAATAATTCTAGGCAGGGATGGGATCATTCATTTTTGAAAAGTTACATTCACTTGCTACTATCTCAGTTCAGAAGCATGCTATCAAAAAACAATGTATGGATGAATTTAACCTTGTTGTTTTATCTAAAAGTTTGCCGAATAACATTAGGATCGCACACGTCGTGAGCGAGCTGTGAATGCAACTCTCCACGCCGTGAATGTAAATTACATTCACGCCGTGGAGAGTTGCGTTTGTTGACTTCTGTCGACTTAATTATTGATGCTACGCTACAAAGTTTCAGGTAAAACAAAAATGAAAAAGTTTTTCATACACTGATTTTTGCTACAATATTTCTGAAGCGAATTGGCAGCAAGTGAATGTAAGTGATTGCAAATGAATGATCCCATTCTTGATTCTAGGGATATCCGTCTAAGCATTCTGGGAGAATCCCGAGGAAAAACTTCTCTCAGGATTCTGAGGCAATCCATCACAGGATTCAGGGTGAATCCATCTCGGGAATCTGAGGAAATCCCTCAGGGTTCTGAAAGAATTCCTCTGATGATTCTGCGAGAATCCATCTCAGACGACTGGAGTATATCTCCCAGGATTCTAGAGAAATCCTTAATAGAAATCAGGGAAAATACCTAATGGAAAAGTTTTTCTCTCTTTTCTGTGATAAGGTCTTTCAGGATGTGGTGTGATAATTTTCAGCAGTTTGAAGGAGTCCTCAGAATTATGGAAAAGTACCTTTAAAAATTTTCAGTTGCAATATATGGGAATACCTATCAGAATTCTAGGGAATCTCTGGATTCTAAGGGAATACATTTCAGGATTTTGGAGTATTCCCTACCAAAGATGAAATCCCTTTCAGGATTCTAAGAAATTTCTGGATGATCTGGGTTGATTTCTCTAAGGATTTTGGAAGACCCTCATTTAGGATCCCACTCAGAATTCTGAGGAAATCTTTTTCAGCATTCTCAGCAACTCCTCTCAGACTTCTTGGCGAATCATACTCAGCATTCTCAGAATTGTGGCGAAATTCTGGGGGAATTTCACACAGGATCACTAGAATCCTTCTCAGGATTCAACGTAAGATCCTTTAAATCCTTGTGATTCTGGGGCTATATTTTTCAAGATTCTAGGGCACTTTATTTCAGAATTATTAATTTTTGAAGAATCTCTCAGAATTCTCTTGAGAAATTTGGATTTTGAAGAACCTTTCGCATAGATTTTGTGTCTTAGGGTTCGGAAGAAATCCTTCTCAGCATTCTACGAGAATCCCAGTAGAATTCTGTTTTCTGTATTCTGGAGCAGTTGCTTCCAGAAATCCCTTTCAGGATTCTGGAAGAATCCCTTTTAGTTATCAGGGAATTTACCTGACAAGTATAAGGCCCTTTTTTTTGGCCCCGGTACCTCTTGGCTCGGTTTCAGAGGGAAACTTGTCTAAAACCCCAGGCTGCTGATCTAAGCCGGCGGCAGCCTCCGGGGTGTGCACTCACGGCCTTTTTTTTGGGACCGGGTCTCAGGGCGAAAGGAAGGAGGGGGAGCTTTCGGAGGCGGGAACCTAACTTCTAACACGGTACTTACGGTCAAACAGTTTATTGATTCCTCTGGGCGGGTTCCAGGATCTGGACGTAGCGGCGTGGGCGATGTACAACGGCGGTGGCTGGCTAGGTTGGTCGCGGCTTCGTCCCGAAGAAACAGACCCGGGAAGGCCAGGTGCGACGTGGTGCGCGAGGTGCGACGACGGCTTCGTCCCGAAGAAACAGACCCGGAAGAACCGGGCGCTTGGCAGGTGGCGGCGTGGGTGGTGGACAGCGGTGGGGCGAGAACGGCGGTGGCTGGCAAGGATGACGCCGATAGCCACCGGGAAAAGGCCGTGGTTTCTGACTCACGTGGTGTGCCAACTTCGTCCCAAGGAAACGGACCCGGGATGGCCGGTTGCTAGGAAACTGGCTTGAGAGGGCCGCAACCGGGCCTGGCAAGACACGTGGCAGCACTTTCGGGTAGGTCAGTATCGGAGACCGACAAATGCGGAGATTTCTGACCCACGCGCGATGAGGGTTACTTCAACCCGAAGAACCCGGCTCTTGATGGCCGGACGCTGGGTTACTCGCGCCGGTCTGCTTCTACAGGGCCACAACGATCCCTGCGAATGGTAACTGGTGAACCGACGGCTCGAGGGGGCACGTGGAATCTGTGCTTGGGCGGCCAGGCGCTGGCGACTGACAATGGCTACCCGGTGTCGCCCGATAACCAGCACGATTCAGGGCACTTGCCGATCGGGCCGTCGAGACTGCTGGTTTGGGGAATCTCGCTGATGGTCCACTTACACAAAATCTCCCAGCGACACAATCGTAAAACAACGGGTCAATTTACTTGATCTCTCTTGCTACGTAGCTGAATATCAACTAACTCCCATATTCATTTCGCACGCTCGGGGATCTCCTCTAGCCGATATCGTATCTCCATCGTACCTCTATTTCCGCCCACACTCAATAGGAGTTCAGTGGAGGTTGCCACCCACCATACTTTGGCACCCATTTTTGCCATTCATGCGCGATGCGCTTCACGGTTAACTCAGGCATATAGATCTGATTTGACCGTTGAATATTTACGCTAACTGTATAAATATTTCCCTATTTTACCGCACTCAAATATGGGTTTCTTCAACACTAATGTTACCCGCCGGTAACACAAGATTATGGAAAAACTCTTTTGAGATTCTGGTGTAATAGTTCAAAGTATTCTGGAGGAATTACTCAGGGATTGTCCCAGATCCCTTTCAGTAGTTTAGGGGAGTCCTTTCAAAGATTCTAGGGGAATGTTTTTCAAGAATATGCGGTAATTTTTCTATTTTATGTCTCAGAATTAAAGAGAATCCTTCTCAGGATGCTGGGGAAGTTCATTCTAGAAGTTTTCGTAATCTTTCTAGGGAGAATCCTTATCATATTTTCAGAAAAATCCCTCTTGAGTTTCGAGATATATTTCTCTCAATAATCTAAGAACCCCTCTTGTGATCCCTTTCAGGACTCTGGGGAATCACTCGTTGAATTTTGGGGAATACCTTTCGGGATTCTGGCAGAATTATTCGCAGTATCCTTATGGATTTCATCCAGGATTTTTGGGGAATTCTTCTCAGGATTCTGGGGGAATCCTATCTCCCAGAGTATATCTTAGGTTTCTTTGGCAATCCCGCCCAGTATTTTAAGAAAACCTTTCTCAAGATTCTAGAGCAGGGCTGCCCAACGTACGGCCCGCGGGCCGGATCCGGCCCGTGAGGTTATTTCGAGCGGCCCGCGGTACAAATGAAGAAAAATAATAGAATTTGGCCGGCGCAGTAATACCTATTATTTTTTTTTATTCCTTCTTCAAGAAAAATGTAAAATAAATATATATTTTGATATTTTCAGAGCGTATTTCGATTATTATGTATTGATTTTTAAACACTTGTTTCAATTTACAAATTGCGAGAAAGCAATTGTTTATGTATATGAAAGTTTTGTGAGCTTTTGAGAACCCTTGCTAACTTTGTAAAACAACAAAATGGAAACATTTCAGCAAGAAGATCGAGTAACTTCAGAATAAAGAAATACAAATCAATCAGAATTCTCGAGCATTCGAATTTGTTGTGAGCTTTCAGCAAGCTCTGATACAAAATACATAAATAAATATTCTGATCGAGTTTAAAATCCTACTTTATGAATGCCATTGTTTTTCATACTGACACGAACTCCAATATATTTTGCAATTATTTTCATATATTTTGAATAAAAAAACATCAATAATACCATTAAAAACCGAAGAGTGTTGAAACAAAAGTCTGTTTCTCATCTTAAGAATTCTAAAACTTCGGGTTGAACCTTAAACAGTAAAGCTTAGAAAATTTTATGAAATAAGTGTCTTATCTTCGAATTTCAATTTCTGGCCCGTCAGCTGGTATGGAGTGTCAGCTGTAGCCCGCGGCTGTAAAAGGTTGGGCAGACCTGTTCTAGAGTAATCCTTCCTAGGGTTCAAGATTCAGCTTCATTTCTTCTAAGTTTCTTGGGGAATTCATCTTAGTGTTCCGATTTTTTTTTGTGAGAATCTCTCTCAGTTTTCTAGATGAATTTATCTAAAGAATGTGGAGGAACCGCTCTTGGAATTCCTCTCAGGATTCTGGGATAATTGATCTTAGGACTCTGAAAAATTTTGGGAGAATCCCAAGAGAAAGCTTCCCTTAGGATTCTGAGACAATCTATCACAGGATTCTGGGAGAATACCTCTCGGCACTCTGAGACAATCCGTCTCAAAGATATGGAGTAATCTATCTTAGGGTTCTAGTAAAATCCTCAATAGGTTTCATAGAGAATTTCTACCAAGATACCGGAAGAGTGTTGCTTTCTTTTCTAGATAATGTTGCTCAGGATTCTGGTGTGTTTTCAGCATTCTGAAGAAATCTCTCTCATAATTCTAGAGGAACTCCTTTCAGAATTCTGAAGGAGTCACTTTAAAGATTCTGGGGGATTTTCCCTCAGCAGTCTGCGGGAATTTAACCCAGTACTATATGGGATTACTTCTCAGAGTTTTGGGGAATCTCAGCATTTTTCTTTCGATTCAAAAATATTAATATCATTTTTGATTTCAGAATGCACTGTCTCAACGTTATATCCATTTTCGAATCAGAGTCGGAAAATGTTTATGTGCAATCTCAAATTTAGATATTTAATTTATTTGGATACATAATGCATGAACTTGAACTACATGCATCAAACGAATCATTTTATAGTTTTGTAATATTTTTTTAATATCGAATCAATGTGAAAACATCGGTTCAAAGCATTCGATTAAATCGGTGAATCGATTTTGCTGATCCGATTCGAACCGATTCACAAAAATCGATGTTTCAGCCAGATTTGCCCAATGCTACTCTACTTATAGCTCATTATTTCATGTTTCTAGTTTTGAAGCATCGATGAAATGAAAACTAAATTGCTAAACTCCATTAATCCGTATTACTGCAAAACGAAGTTCATCTGAGTGAATGAAAGTACTGATGATTTGGAGATGATTCCCGGTATTCACTCAATATTGACAAAAACTACAAATGATACAAATATGCAGTTATGGGCAGCACAGTACTTAGGAAATTCAAATTTTTGAATGGATTATGATTCAAAATATTGAACTTACAATATTCTATATTTATTTTCTGCTAATGTACGTTTTTGGTTTGAAATGCATTCCATATATCAGTAAATACAACAACTTCCCCCATCATATCGACAACCCTAGCAGTCGAGTTGGTATGCGTCGCTAATTCAACCCTTTAGGGCGGAATCTGCTGCTCATCCCACTCGGTCGCCGGGGGTAATGGTTCTTCCTCCTCATTTTCCATTCATCATCCGAAGCACCCTTATATGCTTGGCAGGATTCCTGCAACCACTAGACACAAACTGCGTGTTGTTGATGGCGTTCTGCAGTGTTGACATCGTCTGCTCACTCCCTAATAGCGCAGCAGCATTCAATTCACGGAGAAGGGTAGCAAAAATAAAAATGGAGTCCTCAAGAGGTAGAAAAAACCAGTTGACAACCAGGTTGACAATTTTCTAGCTCAATGCTGCCACTCTAATATCCCGCCACCGTGTTTGCCATTCGGATTTTTTCTACTGGTTGAATCTGCTGGGGGTTGGAAATATGCATCCAACCAGCTATCCATCCATCCATCCAGTAGAGTGGAAATTAAAAACAGCCATTATGTGATTACAACTTCATACTTTGCGCCATGCTAGACTGCGATGAATTTGTTCGTCCTAGACGACATCATCCGGAGCAAACTCGCACAGTTCTTCACGCTCTGTGTGTAATTTTGAATGGGAGGAACTTGATTTCAGAGATTTTTTCTACAACATTCCCCCTCAAGAATTATGCGATAATTTTTTTTCTGCAGCGTGACGCCGCGTAGTTTTTATATTTTTGAAAATAATAAACATAATGCACACAGACTGTGTCCTTCACGTTTCGATGGGGGTTGATGCTTACAGGCTTTACAAGGATTTGAAAATTTCAAGTCAGCACGAGGCATTTTAATTGGAAAATGAAAACGACAGGAACCGGCGAGTGCCACCGGGATAACGATAACGGTAGCAGGAAGTTTTCCATTTTCAACAACCTAATGAATTGAAAAACTCACCAACCTGCACTAATGAGATACCATTTTATGATGATTGTTGAGGATTTCCGCGTCAATCAACAGCATAAAGCCACTTGAAGAGGCTGGACGGAAAGCGACAATGGTGTGACAAACACAACAGTTGTGAGAACTCTGAACATATTCTGATATATCTTGAAGCCGTTAAATAAATAGAATGCTATCCAGGACTATCCTTATTTTATTAACTGGATAGGTAAAGCAAAACTTAGACAATATCTCAAAACCCTTTGAACTTAAAGCTATTTTCAGTCTTTCTAAATTATTTAAAATCAAGGGTTAGTTTAAACTATTTCGAAAATGTTATAAATGAAAGCGATGTAAAAAAAAGTTGAATAAAATGATAAAGTCGACGTGGTAAGCGTACGTTAGTCAATGGAGATGTGTACACTTACGGCAGCATTTTTTAGCATACTTTTGGCATTACATCCCTACTGGCACTTCCATAGTTATTAACTAAGAGCTTTCTTTGTCACACATTGTTAATTTTGCTTTGATATATCGTGTTACACGAACAACGCAAGAAGCTCGCGACTACTTTCGTGGGTCAATCGGTTATCTCGAATTGCTCGAGAATTTTTGAGTGGCGGGCGATTTTCAGGTAAAAGTAATAAGGACACATGTGCGGAATCCGGTTACGGTTAAATGATCGCTGACCCACTTAATATTGAACGAACGTTTACGTATGTATTGCGTGATTGCGTGAGGTGGTCATCGCGACCAAATAAATCATAATCGTGATGAAGACCACGACGTGTATTTTTATAAACTAAGGACTGTATCGGAAATTAACTATAAACGTTCACAATTGCCTGAAAAATAATCTGTTCGAAATAAACATAACTTCATTTTTGGAGATACTATATAAATCTCTTAAATAAAGAATGGCAGTTCTGATTTTCAAAAAATAATCATTTAACTTGGACTTTTATCTCAAAGATTGCACATATGTTTTTAAAATTTTGGACACCTCCTAAAAATTTAAAATTGCAAACTTTGTGGGAAAATGATCAATTTTATCTCTTATTTTTGCGCAAATATATTCTTTTCTAGAATGCTCATGATACAGGAAAATTTTTTTAATCAAGAAAAATTCCCTCAGCAGTTTAGGGCAATTCTTAAAAATGAAAAATAGGCCATTTTTTGAGGAGCTCTTTTTTATGCGTCTTCAAAGAACGATTACGCAAATAAAAAATACATATAGTTGAAAATTTGCATTTTTTTCGATTGGGTATGTATTTAAATCTATTGAAGAGGTAGTTCTACCAGAGAACGGAATTTTATAACCTCTGAAGATATTTAAAACAGAGCGTCAAAGTTCGACCAAAAAAATAGGTGTTTTTGGGATAGACCATATTCTTAATGTTGGAGGTTTTTCTATCCAAAATAAGAAATTAAAAAGTCGGTTTTGAGTGATGTGTTATGTGTACACAACTGCTAACAATAATCATTATTTTCCAGATTTTTCCCCGTAGATTTTTTTTTCGCTACAAATGTTAAAAACGTTAAAAAAATTAAAAAAATGCAGTTTGTACAGATTGTTATTTTGTGTGGTATACTCATAGAACCATATTTTTAATAATACTAAATATTTTCCAAATTTCTTCAAGCTGTTCTAAATTTAACTATATTGTGAAGATTTCATAGAAGAACCGTAATGAAAAGACCAACCGTGCGTCGAGATAGAGCATTTTAAATGTTTATAGTTAATTTCCGATACAGTCCTTAGTGGATCATATCACCTACCAAAGGTGACTCCAAGATCCACACCTTACCCTACCCTACTAACAAATACTTTTTCCGAGACAATTGTGAGAATGCTGTGGATTCCATGGTTTCTAGTAACAACTAACTCCGTTATTGACTTTCAAATACTGAACTCTTGAATTGTGCACATTAAGAGTGCGTAGCTAGTCCCAAGCACCATTCATTGGTTCTCTGTGCAACTTCGATTGTTCTGGTCAATCACGGAGTAGCAACTACGATGTGTACATACACTGTACAGTTATCTTTTCTTTGCTTTGACATGTGTGACACGAACAACGCCTCAATTCCAAGGAAGTCAAGAACATTTTTATTGTGAATAAGATCCTCAGCCCTGGAACGCCTCCAAAACTCCTTGAAACCTCCTGGAACGCGCTTGAAACTCCCTTAACGCTTCCGTTACCAATTTCCCTATTTTTTTGAATCTTAACTTTAGGGCTAATAATCCTTCATACATACCAACCCCCCCTAACGAGAGTCACTGTTTTCACTATATGCTTTTTGTTTTTCAACCAAATTTTGTTCATATCGTTCTGAACTGCGATCAAAATCACCCCATTGATCAATTGGACTCTGGTTTAAGATTAACTATCATTTAGACTCTGAAAAGAAGAAAAAAATGTACAAGGAAAAATATGGAAGGCAAGAGGATCTACGGGCGAATGAAAAGGAGTAAAAGGAGCGGTGGGAGAAGTATGGAACGGAGCGAAGAAGTAGGCAGGAGAAATATCATCGGGAATCATCTCAACAGCAGCAAGTACTTCCGGTGGAAAGCAATCTACAGTCTCCACCCAAGAAGAACGCTCGCAAGCAGAGATTAAATTTTGTATTCTTTTATTATTATTAATTTATTGAATGTATTTGTATGATTTTACTGATTTCAGCTCTGTTATGCTTAAGCGCGCTAGAGCCTTCTCAATAAACGAAATAAAAAAAATCTGGAAAATAACAATAATCATAAGAAGTTTTGTACACATAACAATACTAATACCGACTTTTAAAGTTCTTATTTGCGATAGAATACCATCCAACATTTAGAAAATGGTCTATCCCAAAAAACACCTACTTTTTGGTCGAACTGTAAAGTTTTTTTAATATCAGAGGTTGAAAAATTCCGTTCTCTGGTAAATCTACCTCTTCAAAAAAAAAATTATATCATGAGCATTCTAGAAACAATATATTTGCGAAAAAATAAGAAAAAAATTGAATATTTTCCCACAGTTTTCGCAATTTAAAATTTTGAGGAGGTGTACAAAATTTTAAAAACATATTGGTAATCTTTGAGACAAAAGTCCAAGTTAAGTGATTTTTTTTAGAAAATCAGAACTGCCATTCCTTTTTTTTTAAAGATTCATGCTATCTCCAAAAACCCGGATTAATCCACCTAGTGGTGATAGTGCCTTTCTCGTCGAATATGTACGCATGATCTTACCGTCGACGTAAGCATCCTGAATCCTGTGAATAATTTATTTATAAAAGCAAGAATCCAAGCCATCATCGAGTTACTGATGGCACATATTTCGGGTGTTATGTTCAATGTATAGGCAGAGCAGAAAAATATCAGACCTCTTATTTGACTGCGTGACCACCTTTACTGTAACTGGAATATCATCAATACCAAGACGATAATAACAAGCTTAAATAAAAATTATTTCACAACCAAAAATCACTTTACAGTCTTCGATAAACTTTTTCCTACACACTTCAGGCTATATTTTATCATCACTGGTTACTAGATTCAAAAAATTTTACCAAAAAATGAAAGCAAGTGAAATTTTTCGTACTGAATCCAATTCAAATTAAAACCATATCACAGAGCGCGAGGAGCAATCAGTCGGATTAAAATTTTGCGCAGCAATTTTAGACGCCAAAGGGAATTGAAAAACTTTGCTCGAGGTTGATGCGTTTAAATTTCAATTTTCTCATGGAAACCCATCCTACTGTATATTTACACCTCAGGAATATGAGAAGATGTGATTTGATGAGCCTGCATCAGTTTTATCGTTTCCATTGATTATTTCACTGTTTTTACTTTTACCACTTCCTATGAGATACCCGGAACCGGTTCCAAGACTGTACCTATTGTCTCAAATATGGTCTGAGACTAGTGTCTTGCTAACTGTTCAACAGGTTTTCTGAAAAGCCGAAAATTGATGTGCATGCATGGATTTGATTCATTTTACATTTTGGTCATTCTGGCGGGTTCTACAGGTAGTCTTCAATGTGATCTGAGACTATTTTTTTGTAAACCGTTCATCAGGTTATCGAAAAAGCCGTGGTTTGATATGTCGCATGCATGGGTTTGACTCTTATATGCATTTGACCACTTCCAGCAAGACATCCGGAACCGGTTCCGGAATACTACTGGTTCAGATATGGACTGAGAGTATTTTCCTGCTTACCGTTCGTCAGGTTATCGAAAAAGCCGCGGTCTGATATGTCGCATGCATGGTTTTGTAGCATTTTCATATCTGGCCCCTCCCTGGGGTACCGATCCGGAACACCTAAATGGCCATATCTCCGGAACGGCTGAACCGATCCGAACCATTTTCAATAGGAAACAATGGGACCAGATTCCGCGTCGAATGAACCGTCGGTCATAAAAATCGGTTGAGGTTTACTGCCAAAAAGTGATGTGAGTTTATTTTGTACACACACATACTCACACACACACATACATACACACACACACACACACACACATACATACACACACACAGACATCACCTCAATTCGTCAAGCTGAGTTGATTGGTATATGTGACTCGACCCTCCGGGCCTTCTATCAAAAAGTCATTTTTGGAGTGAACATATAGCCTTTCCAGTACACTTAGTGTACGAGAAAGGCAAAAATGTAATTATGCTTATTTCGAGTAGATTATTTTTAAGGCTGTTGTGAATATTTATAGTCAATTCCCGATACACTGCTTATCTGGAGAAATCCATTGAGCAATGCCTAAAGAAATCCTTGTAACTATCAGTAGAAGTGCTTTGAAGAAATTCATGGAGGATTTTCTATATGAATCCCAGGAAGATTGCCCGGAAGAATAAAGCTAGAATGCAAAGAGAAATTCTTACATGAGAAGAACTGAGTTAGAGTCCAAGGTAGACTTGCTGGAATAATCGCACGAGGAGTTGCCTGATAAATTCCAGCTGGAATTCATATAGGAAGGTCAAGAGGAGCTCCTTGAGGGGTCTCCGAATAAAATTTCTGTAGGAATTCCTTGAGGAATCACCGGAGGAGCTTCAGAAAGATTGCCTTAAATAGTCCCAGGAATGTCTCCAGAGATTTTATCCAGGGTTCAGAAATTCCTCATGAGATCCCCCTGGAACTCGTATTGGACTTTCTCCAGGAATCCCAGCTGGGATCCTAAAAAAATCCTCCAGCGGTTCTTCTAGCAATTTCTGCAAGGACGCCTCCGGAAATTCTATCTGTGATATTTACCTAAAGGAATTCTTCTTGGGATTCCCTCTAGAGGGTTTTCCTGGTATTTTTGCTGGAATTTTCCCTGGCAATCTTCCTGGGATGCCTCCAGAAATTCCTCCTGTGATCTCTTCAGGTACTCTGGAATACCTTTAACTATTCTACCAGATATTTCTTTAAGTATTCCTCCAGGTGTTTCTGATGTGCTTTCTCTAGAAGCTCCTCCTAGAATTTATTTCAAAATGCCTGCTATGATACCTTCTGGAATTCTTCTAGGGATTCTCTAGATGATACCATTGGGATTTTTTCAGGAACTCTGGTTGGGATTATTCAAGGCCAGCTTCCTGGGATTTCTTCAGAAGTTCCTCCAGGGTTTCATTCAGAGACTCTACGTGGATACCTCCAGAATACCCTCATCATACCCGGATGCAAAGGGGTGTAAGGGACCATTTTGTCTATTTTCAAACAATTTCTATTCAAAACAAATTTGAAGATTCCTCCAACAATTCCTCCATAATTTCTACAATGATATCACGCTGGATTATTCTAGGGATTCCTCTGGGGATTTCTTCTGGGATTCTTACAGAAATTCTTGATGGGATCATTTAAGAAAATCTTCCTTAAGTGCATCCTGAAGTACCTCCAGTTATTTCTCCAGGAATTACCTCAAATATTTTACCACAGACAAACAGACGTAAAACTAGCAAAATTTCCATCGACCACGCTTTCAACGATCATTTTGAATCTTTATAGTTGTAGCTTTGACAAACAGAGGCGCGGGCATCATTTTTCTTTGCGTTTGATGTTTAACACTACCGCTTTCTAGTGACGATATTGCACAACGCAAGTATTTCGTGAAACATTTTCACCAGGTGATGGTAGTGTGAACTGGGCGATGAATTTTCACGAAAATTGTTACGTCTGTTTGTCTGTGATTTTACCCAGGGATTCCTCCAGAAGTCCAGAAACGCCTCTTAGTCTTTCTCCAGGAATTCCAACTGGGATTCCACTAGCAATTCCTGCTGTGGTTCTTCCAGTAATTCATCCTTGGACTCCAGCAGAAATCTTTACTGTAATACTTCCAGGAATGGAATCCAGAAAATTGGTATACCGCTATTACTTAATAGCCGAATTCTTTCTAAGTGGTTAATCATTTTGATAATATGACATAACTTTCAAAATTATGATTGGGTTTTTCCTTTTCGAAAAATGGATCCCGGAATCACCGGAACCGGTTCCCGTGATATCCGCATATTGATTCTTAAATGGCCAATCATATTTCGAATAACACAAAAGCAGCTGAGAATAAAGTACAGTCATTGCACAATTATGGGTCATTCTGTCATAATTATTAGTCTGTCAGTTCATCATGCTGTTCAAATGGAATTGACCTATACAGTAGAAATTCGATAACTGCAACATGTTTACGTTTCACTTATTCGAATGAAATTCGTTCGATAACTGCAACAACTGACAGATGTCAAAGAACCTTCAGTCGCTGCAGAATGCAACCAATAATGCGCATTAGGATTGTATTTCAGAAAACATCACACTGCAACAAAAGTGCATACGAAAAACATCGCATCACTGTTGACATTTGATTTTGACGTGGTGCGATAATTGCAAAGTTGTTGCACTTAGCGGACTTGAACTTAACAAAACCGCAGTTAAACCGTGTGAATCGAGCAAACGTCTACTGTATTTGTAGGTGACCCATGTTTGTGCTATGACCGTATCTTGAAAAACCACGCACTCTGAGGTGTCATGATGGCATGATGGTATTTGATCAAATTAAAAAATTGACCCTGGGACCGGTTCCCCGTTAATGAGATTTAAATAAGGTGTGGATCAGGAAGTCACGTTATGCTTGTGTTTAGTAGGATATCAACAGTAAACAAGCTTTGAGGGGAAGGCGTGACGTCATACCATTTCTATATGCGATTGAATCAACTGGTCCATTTTATAGGTAATTAAAGATGAAGGGACATTTAGATTAGGTACTTGCTCAAATCATCGCCATTTCAAATTCCAATGATTCCGATCCCACTGCGCTCAGGAGTGATATTTTTTATTAAACTGGTTTACAAAATAAAACGAAAGTCTCGAACTTCTGTCAACGACCAAAATTTTTGAAGCACAATTTAGCGCTGATTTCGAAATCGTTCTTCAAAAATTTTAAGTAGAACAGTTTTTAAGTTTTAGTGCAGGAAATTTGGGCTTCTCATCCCAAACATGTACTAAGTTTCATACGAAACGCGGTACCTGATTGGGACAAACGCCATTTGCTGTGAGGATAGTCACTCCTGATAGTGTCGGTTCTTTTCAGTACGGCAATAAAAAAAAATGAAGAGGATGACGCCACAATAGATCAAATCAATGGTCGCAGTGGCATTATGTCCCCAACAAGGAAAAAAAAAAGTTTTAGCTCAGTATTGAGTTTTACAACTTTTTAAAATATGGAAATTATTAATCAATTAATGATGTCACCATTATTCCATAACACAATCAAGACAAAAACTTGTTGAGCATACGTGATTTTTTACCTTGTATGTGTTTTTCAGAAGTTCTTATGTAACATTTTCAGAAAAATGCCTAAAAATTCAAATTTCAGCAAATAGTAAATAGTGAATAACACTAAAACGGATAGAAAAAAAAGCAATGCTGTCTTCGGCAAAGTTTTTCCTCATAAAATTTTCTATCTTTTTATGGAAATTGTTTAAAATTTGCATAAGGTTCAGATACTTTTTATGATGGGTAAAATGCACAGTATATCAAAAAATGACAAATTCTAGTAAATGCAAAAATTCAGTATCAAAAAGTTACCTGCAAAACATGTCGTTTATTATTTTTTCCAAGAAGTTTAGATCCATATCAAGCTGTAAAAAATATAAAAATAGTGGGTATTGCCAATTTTTATACGGTAAAAAATATTCGTATGAAATTTATTACGAAAAATGGCCATTTTTCAAAAATCTCGCCGGGGCGACCTCTAAACGTCATTTTTGAAAATTGCCGTCATACAAAAGTTTGTTTCTAACACCCTTAGCTATCCTTTGCAGGGTGAGCCCCCAAGCTTTTTGACCATGTGCAATTTTAGGACAACCTAATCTACACCGTTTCGGGCATGCGGATTCTCCCGAATGCCCAGTGTGCAATGGTTTATAGGAAACTGCGGAACACGTTTTGTTCGTGTGCCCGCGTTTTCGCGTTTTCGTGGTCCAGGGGTTCGGAGTCGGCTTCGTACCGTGTCATACCGGTGCCCTGCGGTCGAGATCGACCCCTTACAGCGATTAAGTGGCCGCGGAGAGGAAGTCCCGGTAGCGATGCTGTCGTGGCGTCGGTCTACTGGGTTGGATCCGAACCCGTGGTTGGAAAGGGGTCCTCAGCAAGGGTCGGGACAGGTGGAGACCCTGCTCTCTGCAACCTTCTGGTGCATCTGATAGGGCCTGAAGGGTAGTGATACCCTTCCTTTGTGGGCAGGTCAGATCGGGTTGCACGTGGGCATCAGTTCTTGATGTCTGCTAAGCAGTTGGGCGCGGGCGGGGTTGACGCTGCCCGCCTTCCGAGGACAAAGGGAGTCGTGAGCACCACTCGGCAAACTGGCTAAGCGCCAGCATGCTACCGTGATGGACTCTCCAAAGCGAGTCATCGATGTTCGTTGCTGCAGGCTACGCAGCTAACCTTCAGAGAGCGATGTGCACTAGCCCCTCTCTGAAGCAATGCCTTCTTGGTGGTTCCGGAGAGACGTAGGGTTTGGCGACCATAGGAATGTGTTAAGTGGGTCGAGGAAAGAGTAGTCCTGGTTTTTACTTTTGTTGTAGAGACGGCCTTATCCCCACACTACGCTATGGAAGAAGAAAAAAAGACCTGAAACACTTTTTGCACCCCTGAAGCCCCATGGAATACCCCTGAAACACTTTGAGACCACCTGGAACACCTCTCGAACGTCCCTGAGACCCTCCGAAACCCTCTTAAGCCCCTTGAAACCACCTGAAACTACTGGGAACATCTTTGAAACGTCTCTGGAACTTCCTGAAGCTCAATGAAATGCTGCTGGAACCCCCTGAGGCCCCCTGGGAATTTGTGATACATTTTTCGAAAAATTACACCTAGCTGAACATTTTTTGAAAAGTTAAAATTTTATCTGTCACTATCATTTTGCCTATCCCCTGTTACTACTGTAGTGGCTGTTGATATCAAGGACTACACTTCCGGGCAGTTTGAACGACTGTGAATGTCTCAAAAGAACAAAGGAATATCTATCAGTCTTCAAATAGGACCAGCAACCGTAGGCAACGTTATGTATCACAGATATAATTACTGATACGAGTGTATACATAAAGTTTCTCTCTTCTGAGCAGTTCGGTTGATCTGGAAAATCTCCAAAGAATGTTGGAATGGTTTGTACAATTTCGACAGAGTCATAGGATAACAGTTTATTGCAAAAATAATTAATGTAATGGCTGTCGAAGACTAAGCTCCAGGACAGTTCGGACAACCCTGAATGTCCCAAGAGAATGAACAGTATTAATCAGTTTAGTTGAAGGTGCGGTAACCAAAGCTGATTATGTATCGTTTCTCTGTAATGACTACTGATACGAGTGTAGACATAAACCTTTGCTGAAGAGCAGTTTAATTGGTCTGAAATTTATTAAAAAATGTAATGATTCGTACAATTCTAAGCAAATCATAATGGTTGGAAATATAATGTTTGTAGCTCATAGCGAAGCTAACTAATGTAATGGCTGTAAATGTCAACGACTAAACTTAAGGATAGTTTGGACGACGCTGAATATCTCAAAAGCGTATTTGAATTTATATCAGTTTTCAAGTAAGTTCAGCAGTTTGATGTTCAAATAAACGTTTAAATAGTTTTCATATTAATTAAAATATAACTGTGTGGACTTTGCTCATTGTCTGAAATCAATAAATTAAGCAACCTTTAATAAATATGAAGCAAACCCAAACAAGAGCATACAAATGAAAAAAAAAAGATTTTTCTAGCTCTATGCAACCTTTCACCCATTCCAAGCAAATGATGCCAAAGAGAGGGTGCACGGACTATTACTTTCAGTTACGCACAAAAAACGCAAAACATCGGCAGATGTGAAAATGATCTTCGCGATAATAAAGACAACAAGCATTTTGTACGGGTTCCATCCCGGTTTGGCTCAAGCAATCCGTCATAAAGTGTGCGCTTTCATGTTCCCTGCTTGCAGCTAGCATGGCCATTCCTACTTCCATGCTACAATGTGGATTGTGTGCCTCTATCTCTCCCCTTCGAGTGTTTTACCTTCTTTGCGTAGTGATTTACCGCGAAGGGTCTATCTGTGTATGTACCAAATATATGTACCTAGCTACCTAGGAGGTATCGTTTTCATCATCAACATCAACTGGGGACCGTTTTGATCCCTGCGACAGACAGCAAGCAGCAGCGTGGCACGGTGCGGCGGTAGTATAATTCTGACACCAGGCCAAGTGAGAAGGAGAGTCCCAGTCTGGATGGCTGGCAATAATCAGGCTCGTTTACAAATCCTTATTAATGCGAAATAAATTGAACGTTGTGTGCTTCCCGAAAAGAAGATACCCTTGGGATGTAACTGCAACCTGCTGCTGTAGCCTAGGCTGCAGCTTTGGTTCCGAGAGGGTGTTCTTGTGAACCGGAGACGGAAGGACTCTTGTACATTTGACATTTTTTCATTAATTAAAATATATACTCAGAATACCAAAATGGCAGCCTTGTCCTATGTACATTTATTCAAGGCAGTCACTGTAGACCAACGGAGTTTTCTTCCCTGGGGTGGAAACGTAACGTACCATCACGCTTGCCATGTGAGTCATGCTTGTGCGCATGTGTTCCACTTTGCGTAATGCTTTGTAGTTTCATCTATTGCCCGCTTGGTGGCCGCAGGTGAGCTATATCGAAGCATCTTTCTTGGCTTGACTGGATATGAAGAAGGCAATAATGAAGACTTTGAACGAAATACGGGAAACATGTTCGTATGTTTGTGTTGTATTTGTAAATAAAATTTAAAAATAAAAATACAGACATAATTAATCACATTTTTCATTGCAGGACTCAATCTAATTTTCCGATTAAGAAAGCCAAACACAATTGTGACCAAATATGTAATTATGCTATAAGGACTTTGTTTAACCCTCTAATACCCAAATTTTTGATTTTGATCTAAATATCATTTTTTGTCATCTAAAATCGATTTAAACATGTTTTGAAAGATGATTCTTTTTAATTTTCGATTTCGTTAATTTCAATTTTTGATTTTTCTAATTTTTATTTTTGAACATCCCCACACTTTTATATTTTACCTGGAAGCCAATTTGGGGAACGGATTTTTTGAGATGAAAACATTTTGAGATTTTATGATTATTGTTGAAATATTATTATTTTAATTTTTTTCACTGAAAATTTTATTTTTCTTGTAATTTTAAGGAAAATAATTTAAGAATGCATTCGATTCCCTTAAACTATTGAACATGGATAGAATGAATTGGGAAAAAATAAAATATGTTGATTGTAGCAATTCTTTACAAAATAAACTATGACTTCTAAAAGGTGACTAAAACATCAATTTTTCAATGATTTTTAAAAAATGTACATAAGCTTTAAAATACACCAAAAACCATCTTGAGATACACAGAACAGTCCTAAATATCAGTCAAAAAAATAAAAAAAATGATTTTCCACGTTACAAAAATTACAAAAATGCTCAAACTATACCCCGTCTAAAGGAGGAATTGGGTATTAGAGGGTTAACGTAGGTCTAGGTAGTTATATACCTGTATATTGTATACAAACTAACATGCAGGATGTTGATAAATTTGAAAATTAAATGGGTGCTAAAAAATGTGTAACAGAAATTCAAATAAATCAAATGTAAGTATATCAAACCCAGCAATACATTAGGATGAAACAAATTTAATATTAACTTGCTTACTTACTTACTTACTTACTTACTTACTTACTTACTTACTTACTTACTTACTTACTTACTTACTTACTTACTTACTTACTTACTTACTTACTTACTTACTTACTTACTTACTTACTTACTTACTTACTTACTTACTTACTTACTTACTTACTTACTTACTTACTTACTTACTTACTTACTTACTTACTTACTTACTTACTTACTTACTTACTTACTTACTTACTTACTTACTTACTTACTTACTTACTTACTTACTTACTTACTTACTTACTTACTTACTTACTTACTTACTTACTTACTTACTTACTTACTTACTTACTTACTTACTTACTTACTTACTTACTTACTTACTTACTTACTTACTTACTTACTTACTTACTTACTTACTTACTTACTTACTTACTTACTTACTTACTTACTTACTTACTTACTTACTTACTTACTTACTTACTTACTTACTTACTTACTTACTTACTTACTTACTTACTTACTTACTTACTTCAAAATTCTTCAAAATTCTTACCAGCTATGTACTATGAATTAATGAATTAAAAGCCTTTTTTAATAAATCGTATGGAGTGTAGAATTAGCATTTAAGTTAAAATACACATGAATAAAAATTATAAAAAAAAAAAATCATATGTTTTATTGAAAAAGAGCGCTTTCATAAAAGTTTCGGTTATCAAATCTAACACTGTGATATTTTATTGTGATTTCTAACTTAATATTGTATCTAGCATTAATGCCAAGCATTAAGTTTGAGAACAGGCGAAACTACTGGGGTGCCGGGGGTGCCAGGTACCCCCTATAATTTTGAAGCATTGCTGTGAGATACTGGGCGATGAATAATGAATGGATGAACTAACGAATATTTGTTTGTAGTGCACCCCCTGGCAAAAATCCGTAGTTTCGCCCATGAGAATATGTCTCATTCCGTTCCGGTGAGCGGAAACTTCAACGAAAAAAATGTTTGTTTGAACATTTCATGAGGATGGTCAAGCCGATCAATGTTACTCCGCTAATCAATGATATCCCGTTTTACGGTACATGGTTTTTCGAAGCGTATTTCTAGCTCAACGTGACTTTTTCAGTTCAAATGAAATTTGCTCATGTACAAGCCTCTATCTAAAAATGTGTTTCATGTTATTTGTTTTGCAATACTCACATATAATAGGTTGACAAACACTAAAAAAAAGTTATTAAGTAAATTAACTCTTCATGTCATCGACCGAAAGTTTGGGGTCACCCCTAAATATGATGTATCGGCCAAAAGTTTGGGGTCACTTTCGTAAAACGTGGAAAAGTGGTTTGGTGGTATCTTCGTCATCTATAGTTCAATTTTAATTCTTTTTGGCTCATTTCAAAGATAATTAATTAAATTTACGTTTGATGTCTTTAACCCTAGAAGGGATACCTTCATGGCCTCAGTTTCGTCACCTCGCTGAGTGTGTTCCATCAAAGACGAGCTCTGAAAGACGCCTGGGGTCCAATGGACCCCAGGTATCCCTTTTAGGGTTAGCTTAACGTATTTAACGGATTTGAGGCCAAATCTGAGACCAACAGGTTTCAAAAAACCCTTCATGACGGAGAGAACAAAACTGCCGAAAATACGTAGGTTCCCCTATTTTATTTATACATATTGCAAAATATTCTTATACAATTGATTAGTTTAGTTTCATTGAGAACAAAAGTGCAAAATAGGTTTTTTCACCTCCCATTATCTAATGCGAACAGACTTCTCCCTTTGTTCACTTACCAAAGGTAAGAAAATGCAACTAAGGCAACTTTCGATGAGACAAATTATGCACCCGAATGAATTTGACTACCAATACACAGAATACAGCGTCGCTGGGTCGCTTCGATTGTCTGCTTCCATTAAATGATTGTTTCAAATTCTTCGCCGAACAAAAGGACATCGAAAAAGGATTGTCGTCCTCCTTGCATTCCGCCAGTTGGCCTAAGTCAAATCGCCTTTTATTGCTTTTTCGAGTCTTTCAATTTTTACTGCCATACCTTGGAAGGGCCATTATTGCTAAATTTGTAGATCTCTATCACCATAACATAAAGATTATTAGCAAGCGGTTGGGCGCTTATGTAGGTGCGCTGGAAAGTTGGTGAAACGAAACCGACAGCCAAACAGAACGATAAAGTTTTAGGCATGCAATCTTTGCCGGTTGGAAACTGTCACACAACTGGTGGCACAACATTGTAATGCTGATTGCCAAATCATGCAGCAAATATAAATGTGACTGTCTGCTATTTACATGAGCTATGGGATAGCCTTTTAATAGATGTAAATGAAAAAATGTTAAACAACCATAAAGTTGATTCATTTTATAATGCCATTATCGAAATTTGGATCACTTGACGACGAACATTTTTCGATAGGAAATTGAAACTTCCTAATCGATTACTGCAATCTGGTTTAGATACGCAGATACAGTGAATAAAATATGTTGATCATTTACATAGTTCACAAACCCTCTCCTCCACTTGAGACATCGCCCAAATTAAAGGGTTATATATGTTGAAATGCGTGAAAATAAGGAAAAATTTGCATTTTTGTTAAAGTATGAAGACATATTTTTATTTTTTTTACGTCATAAATAGTACAATATTTAATGTGTAAAATCAGCTTGAGAACATAAAAAAATATCAATGTTATAACTATTTCTGTAAAATGATGTTTTCTTTACATAGGCTTGACTTTACATACGGCTCAACTGAAAGCGCAAAGCCAAATTAAAACCGTTACTAGAAGACCTTATTTCGCAAACGGGAACAATATCTTTTTTTTTTCAAAAAAATCATTTTTTTCAACCAAAAAATATTAGTGAAAAAACATAACAATTCACATCAGTGCAATTCATAACGAATATCGATCGTTCAAGAACACGACACATAAATAGCTAACACTCAAAAAAAAAAAAAATTAGTTGAAATTAGTTGAAAACTGCAATCGTAGTCACCGCATCACCGTTTGAGAAAACATGATCCCGAGATAATCGCGTGGCAAGTACACTACGCGCCCGTAAGGGAGCGAGATGCAAAACGCTATACCTTTGCTTCTGCTGCTTGGATCTCTATCAAAATTTGATACAACATTCTTAAGAACTTATACCTATTCATTTCATTTATTTAGTTCAACATCAAATTCATGATAACACTGAATCAACAATTTGCCGCCATACCTAATACTCGATTTGCAGCTGCAGCTCTCCAACGTCGGGCACGCCCAACGCTCGCCAGATCACGCACCACCTGATCCTCCCATCGTGCTCTCTGCGCCCCACGCCTTCTTGTACCAACCAGCAAATACCAACTTCACAGGGTTGTTGTCCGGCATTCTTTTAACATGTCCTGCCCACTGTGCTCAAAAATCTTATATGTTTTACTAAAAACTCTATAACTTTCAGAAAACTTATTCGATCTCGCTCAAAATTTTACCAATGAAGCTTTAATATATGATTCATGATTGGTCAAAATTTCAGCGTATTTGATTGACGTTTAAAAAAGTTCTGAACATTTGAATGAAAAATTATTTTGACCAAAAAATTGCTGTACGGACAATTGATTGATACACTGTATGTAGTCAATGGAGTTTTTGGATATTCTCTAACAAATACTGAACTCACCACTTGGCAGAACACAGTTGTATGAGGTTGTACATTACACACATACATAAAAAACATAAAATTAAAAAATGCAACGAATCAGTTGATTTTAACTCCCAGAAGATACGGTCAAAATTTAAGTTAAATTGGTTGCTTCTAAAGGGGTGCTCAACGAGCTTGAAGTTTGTATGTGAAAACTAAGCTAAATATATGCAAAAATCACAAGTTTTTGATTTTTGGCGCTATTTGGCGCTGTACGTAGCTTCGTGGTCGTGCGGCTAAGGTCACCAAGCCTTTAGTCGCATCGTGCTAAGGAGTGCGGGTTCGATTCCCGCCGCAGCTGTCAGGAAAAAGTTTTCGGCTGTGCCCAGTCTTGTGCATTATCACCATCATAACACAAAAAAGCCACAACATCAACATTGCCCATCTTCCTCCATCAACGCTACAGCCGACCGTCTCTATGTTGCTAACGAACACATTCGAGGCGAACGCATTGACACGGTGGCTGCCGCCGCGACGCTCTTTCTCTGCACAACTCCTGAGCAGCCGAACGCTTGTTTACCGTCGTTTCGACGCAGAGCTATGTCACTCACTGCTGGGTGACTCTCATCTGAAATTGTGAGGATGAAGGTCAATTTGTTAAGTAGTATTGCCCAGTCTTGTGCATTATCACCATCATAACACAAAAAAGCCACAACATCAACATTGCCCATCTTCCTCCATCAACGCTACAGCCGACCGTCTCTATGTTGCTAACGAACACATTCGAGGCGAACGCATTGACACGGTGGCTGCCGCCGCGACGCTCTTTCTCTGCACAACTCCTGAGCAGCCGAACGCTTGTTTACCGTCGTTTCGACGCAGAGCTATGTCACTCACTGCTGGGTGACTCTCATCTGAAATTGTGAGGATGAAGGTCAATTGAAGTCCGCCTTGACGGAACTCTTTGAGAGAATTGCTCTGTGCGTGAAAACATTTTTTTTTAACATGGGAAAGGATAGGAGCTGCATTTTCAAATGCTTCTAAAATATTTTAGGGACTTCAGATTGAAAAAAGAGTTAATGTTTTGCAATATACTTTCAATTAGCTACACTATAACTGGTTTTAGACAAAATGTTTTTAAATCACAATGTTATGTCTATAATATAGCGTATCAAAATCTCATTCGATAACATTAAGAACGTTTTGCTTAAAAAAATTTCTATAAAGAATTAGAAGCATTTGAAAATGCAGCTCCTATCCTTTCCCATGTTAAAACAAATTGTTTTCACGCACAGCGCAATTCTCTCAGAGAGCCTCCGTCAAGGCGAATTGCATGGCGTAGCAAACACAAACATAGCACGCCCTATGAATAGAATGCAAGGCATAAAACAAAAACTCGCTTCGGTGTTTCATCGTGTGGTTCGAAAACAAGAGACGATCGCTGCTGCTGGATGTGGTTGACTCTGCATTGAACGAGGGTTGGCTTGAGTGGCTTTTGCGTGAATCGATTATGTTTTGATGGACTGCGTTTGTCGTATGAAGTGATGGTTAAAGCGAGTGTCGTTCGACATTGACCATCCTGAAACTGCACAACCCTGGCTGTGCCACTGGGCGTTGCATGCTAGTCCGTTGTCTAGTGTCGTGCTACCTTCAAAGAGCAAATAGCACACTGGAAGCATTAAACGTGTCCGTGTCTTTTTAAGCATTAGTATTCTTGTAGGAAACTCTATGTCAAACAACATGGTTGAAGTCCGCAAAGTGATCTGATGCCAAAAAAAAAGTTATACTTTAGGTAAAGTGGGGCGGAATATTATTGTGGGTTTTCCAGTGAATGTAGAAAATAACATCAATAATGAAATCCCAATTTTTCGCCTCACTCAGATAATATAAGGTTAAAGGTTATAACAATTTTTCACGAACTTCGGATAACTTTGCGGTCTTCGATAAAGTTGTTTGACATATAGCTATCTACACACCCAAAACAAAGCGCGCATATTTTAGGAGGAAAGCGCTCACGCTGCAAGCGCAAAAGTGCCTTATCGGCGGTAGAAGCACTTTTGCGCTCATGCTCGTTGGTGCGGCCGCGCTCACGCGGATTCGAGCAGATTTTTTGACCACACATTGACAAGCCGCAATGTGTGGGTGCTACCAGTTGCAAATGCGGTCTTGCGTGTATTAGTGCAAATCCGCTTGCGGCTCACCAATACACACAAACGTGCATCTGTATTGGTTGGAAAAGGTGTCTGAGAATGTGTTAGTGTCTTTTATCGCCTGCAAAGGAATGAAAGTGGTTTGTTTTCATTCCGTTCAGACGATGGACCGGACATGAATGAAAGGCATAATTATTGCGCCGAGAGTACGTACAGTCGGCGGCGAGGCGGCGTACAGTCGAGACTGTCGGTCATAGGGTCATAGGATTGTTGCTCGGGGGCTATGGGAATCCGCTTTATAGGGGATAATAAGAGTTCATGGGATTACGGCTATTTGGGGGTTTGGAAAATTATCTTAGAGCGATTGTGTCTTCGGCAAAGTTGATAAGTATGGCACAGACTTACATAAAACGGGACATTTGTTTCGAAATTCTGCCACTAGGCGGCGCTAGTGAACATGGATTTTTTTAAAAATCTCATAGCTCAGAATTCTGATTATGTAGAAAGATGGCGTCTTCGGTAAAGTTGATCAGTATGGCACAGTCTTACATAAAACGGGACATTTGTATCGAAATTCTGCCACCAGGCGGCGCTAGTGAACATGAAATTTTTAAAAATCTCACAGCTCAGAATCCTGATTATGTAGAAAGATGGCGTCTTCGACAAAGTTGATAAGTATGGCACAGACTTACATAAAACGGGACATTTGTTTCGAAATTCTGGCACTAGGCGGCGCTAGTGCACATGGATTTTTTTAAAAATCTCATAGCTCAGAATTCTGATTATGTAGAAAGATGGCGTCTTCCGCAAAGTTGATCAGTATGGCACAGACACATAAAACGGGACATTTGTTTCGAAATTCTGCCACCAGGCGGCGCTAGTGAACATGGATTTTTTAAAAATCTCATAGCTCAAAATCCTGATTACTTATGTCGTTTTCGTTTTTGCGGCGGTACTACACCGTTTCGTGCTACACTTTTCGTAGAAAGATGGCGTCTTCGACAAAGTTGATCAGTATGGCACTGACTTACATAAAACGGGACATTTGTTTCGAAATTCTGCCACTAAGCGGCGCTAGTGAAAATGGATTTTTTTTAAAAATCTCATAGCTCAGAATTCTGATTATGTAGAAAGATGGCGTCTTCGGCAAAGTTGATCAGTATGGCACAGACTTACATAAAACGGGACATTTGTTTCGAAATTCTGCCACCAGGCGGCGCTAGTGAACATTTAATTTTAAAAAATCTCATAGCTCAGAATCCTGATTATGTAGAAAGATGGCGTCTTCGACAAAGTTGATCAGTATGGCACATACTTACATAAAACGGGACATTTGTTTCGAAATTCTGCCACTAGGCGGCGCTAGTGAACATGGATTTTTTAAAAATCTCATAGCTCAAAATCCTGATTACTTATGTCGTTTTCGTTTTTGCGGCGGTACTACACCGTTTCGTGCTACACTTTTCGCTGAAAAAACGAACGTTTTTGGTGTAGTTGCATTGGTGTGCGTGTATAAAAACCAAAATATTTACAACTTTGCAAACGCTGATTGGTGGACGCGGTGTACACCTGCTACACTCCCGATTTTCTGAGTGCTGCACTATCATGAGCGGTGCAGAAAAAGTGCTACACCGGTGCAGCACGAAAATCAAAAACGAACGTTTTCGGTGCAAAAGTGCTGCACCGGTGTAGCACCACCGCAAAAACGAAAACGACATTAGAAAGATGGAGTCTTCGGCAAAGTTGATCAGTATGGCACAGACTTACATAAAACGGGACATTTGTTTCGAAATTCTGCCACCAGGCGGCGCTAGTGAACATGGATTTTTAAAAAATCTCATAGCTCAGAATCCTGATTACTTAGAACGATGGTGTCTTCGGCAAAGTTGATCAGTATGGCACAGACTTACACAAAACGGGACATTTGTTTCGAAATTCTGCCACCAGGCGGCGCTAGTGAACATGGATTTTTTAAAAATCTCATAGCTCAAAATCCTGATTATGTAGAAAGATGGCATCTTCGGCAAAGTTGGTCAGTATGGCACAGACTTACATAAAACGGGACATTTGTTTCGAAATTCTACCACTAGGTGGCGCTAGTGAACATGGATTTTTCAAAAATCACATAGCTCAGAATCCTGATTATGTAGAAAATGGCGTCTTCGGCAAAGTTGATCAGTATGGCACAGACTTACATAAAACGGGACATTTGTTTCGAAATTCTGCCACCAGGCGGCGCTAGTGAACATGGAATTTTTAAAAATCTCATAGCTCAGAATCCTGATTACTTAGAAAGATGGTGTCTTCGGCAAAGTTGATCAGTATGGCACAGACTTGCATAAAACGGGACATTTGTTTCGAAATTCTGCCACTAGGCGGCGCTAGTGAACATGATTTTTTTTAAAAATCTCATAGCTCAGAATCCTGATTATGTAGAGAGATGGCGTCTTCGGCAAAGTTGATAAGTATGGCACAGACTTACATAAAACGGGACATTTGTTTCGAAATTCTGCCACCAGGCGGCGCTAGTGAACATGGATTTTTTTTTCAAATCTCATAGCTCAGAATCCTGATTATGTAGAAAGATGGCGTCTTCGGCAAAGTTGATCAGTATGGCACAGACTTACATAAAACGGGACATTTGTTTCGAAATTCTGCCACCAGGCGGCGCTAGTGAACATTTAATTTTAAAAAATCTCATAGCTCAGAATCCTGATTATGTAGAAAGATGGCGTCTTCGACAAAGTTGATCAGTATGGCACATACTTACATAAAACGGGACATTTGTTTCGAAATTCTGCCACTAGGCGGCGCTAGTGAACATGGATTTTTTAAAAATCTCATAGCTCAAAATCCTGATTACTTATGTCGTTTTCGTTTTTGCGGCGGTACTACACCGTTTCGTGCTACACTTTTCGCTGAAAAAACGAACGTTTTTGGTGTAGTTGCATTGGTGTGCGTGTATAAAAACCAAAATATTTACAACTTTGCAAACGCTGATTGGTGGACGCGGTGTACACCTGCTACACTCCCGATTTTCTGAGTGCTGCACTATCATGAGCGGTGCAGAAAAAGTGCTACACCGGTGCAGCACGAAAATCAAAAACGAACGTTTTCGGTGCAAAAGTGCTGCACCGGTGTAGCACCACCGCAAAAACGAAAACGACATTAGAAAGATGGAGTCTTCGGCAAAGATGATCAGTATGGCACAGACTTACACAAAACGGGACATTTGTTTCGAAATTCTGCCACCAGGCGGCGCTAGTGAACATGAATTTTTTAAAAATCTCATAGCTCAAAATCCTGATTATGTAGAAAGATGGCGTCTTCGGCAAAGTTGATCAGTATGGCACAGACTTACATAAAACGGGACATTTGTTTCGAAATTCTGCCACCAGGCGGCGCTAGTGAACATGGATTTTTAAAAAATCTCATAGCTCAGAATCCTGATTACTTAGAACGATGGTGTCTTCGGCAAAGTTGATCAGTATGGCACAGACTTACACAAAACGGGACATTTGTTTCGAAATTCTGCCACCAGGCGGCGCTAGTGAACATGGATTTTTTAAAAATCTCATAGCTCAAAATCCTGATTATGTAGAAAGATGGCATCTTCGGCAAAGTTGGTCAGTATGGCACAGACTTACATAAAACGGGACATTTGTTTCGAAATTCTACCACTAGGTGGCGCTAGTGAACATGGATTTTTCAAAAATCACATAGCTCAGAATCCTGATTATGTAGAAAATGGCGTCTTCGGCAAAGTTGATCAGTATGGCACAGTCTTACATAAAACGGGACATTTGTTTCGAAATTCTGCCACCAGGCGGCGCTAGTGAACATGGAATTTTTAAAAATCTCATAGCTCAGAATCCTGATTACTTAGAAAGATGGTGTCTTCGGCAAAGTTGATCAGTATGGCACAGACTTGCATAAAACGGGACATTTGTTTCGAAATTCTGCCACTAGGCGGCGCTAGTGAACATGATTTTTTTTAAAAATCTCATAGCTCAGAATCCTGATTATGTAGAGAGATGGCGTCTTCGGCAAAGTTGATCAGTATGGCACAGACTTACATAAAACGGGACATTTGTTTCGAAATTCTGCCACCAGGCGGCGCTAGTGAACATGGATTTTTTTTTCAAATCTCATAGCTCAGAATCCTGATTATGTAGAAAGATGGAGTCCTCGGCAAAGTTGATCAGTATAGCACTGACTTACATAAAACGGGACATTTGTTTCGAAATTCTGCCACCAGGCGGCGCTAGTGAACATGCCATTTTTAAAAAATCTCATAGCTCAGAATCCTGATTATGTAGAAAGATGGCGTCTTCGACAAAGTTGATCAGTATGGCACAGACTTACATAAAACGGGACATTTGTTTCGAAATTCTGCCACCAGGCGGCTCTAAATATCATGGATTTTTTAAAAATCTCATAGCTCAGAATCCTGATTACTTAGAACGATGGTGTCTTCGGCAAAGTTGATCAGTATGGCACAGACTTACATAAAACGGGATAATTGTTTCGAAATTCTGCCACCAGGCGGCGCAGAAAAATACATTTTTTCGAGAAAAATCCAAAAAGTGTCAATCTATGATAACTTTTTTCAAAGTTTTAAAAGTACTTATGTTTTAATCGTTTGTGAAGCATATACATATTGTTAGTTTACGTTTAAAGTTTCATTCAATTCGGTTTACTCGTTTCCTTGATATGACAGCTCAAAAATGAGTTGTCTAAAAAATAGTATTTTACCCAAACGGTTCTAACTTTGCGAAACATTAATCAATCGAGCCCAAATTTGTACCAATGATGCACATATAATAGGTTGACAAACAGTCACAATTTGAGATTTTTTTATGCACTCTATGAAAAGTTACAGCATGTTGAATTTTTTTGTGGGAGAAAAAAGTTGCCTATCCCAAACATTTTGGCCATCCCCTGTACTTCCAAATAAAATACTGAATGAAATATTGAAAGTATTTCCGAGTTTATCACCGTAGGAAATTTCAACAGAGTTTCTAACAAAATAGCCAAAAGAATCATCAAATAATTAGCAAAAAAATCTCATGGGTTATCGAAGAAATTCCTCAATTCTATCGCCAAAGGATTTTTGAAAAGAACTTTCAATTGGATTCCCAACGAAATTGACAAAGAAATTATCAAGAGAATTAAAAACCAAAAATCTCACATTTTTCACTAATTTGCTGAAGGCCAATTGAAAGTAACATCGTAATAATTTGCCAAAGTCTTTTGTCCTAAAGGAATGTTCAAAACAATTTCTTACCAGATTCCAAAAAAAAATAATTAAAACTAGTTTGCCGAAGGAAATCTCAATCTTATATATATAAAAATGTAGTGGTATACGTGGGACCGCGCATTACTTGTGAACGGAAGCTTTGATTTTGGTCGTCTTAGTTTTATTCTGTTAGTTTTCGCCAAAGGAAGGTTTATGAGGCAAAAAACATAGTTTTTGAAATCGACCTTCCATACATTTTGACCGGGGACTCGATCTTGGCTAGAAACTTGAAACGTCAATAAACGCAGAAGGCAATATAAAGTTTGGCGGGTACAGCTAGTTTGAATTAAATTCTTACAAATTTGCCGAAAACCGACCAATTTGCCGAAAGTATTTTCTAAAAAATATCTGATATCAAATCATCTGCAGAAGGAATTCACGAAGGAATTTTCTTATAAATTACTGAAGTGAATTCCAGCTTATTTTTCAATTAAATTGACAAGGAATTATTAATAGAATTTCGAAAACATAATGGGGCACGTTCGGTGTAGTACTAGATTTGTAGTAATGAGCTGAATTTTTGTATGGTGAGAAGGTCAATTCTCCGTTTCTGCAATAAAATGGTGCAAAAAGCGTGGGTATTATGATTCCTTGCCTGAATTGATGTTGTTTGAGCAAAACTTTGGATAACTATGTTGTTTATGTTGCAAGAAATAGAAAAAACAACAACATTGTTACCCAAAGTTTTGCTCAAACAGCATAAAATTAGGCAAGGAATCATAATACCCACACTTTTTGCGCCATTTCATTGCAGAAACTGAGAATTGACCTTCTCACCATACTAAAATTTAGCTCATTACTACAAATCTAGTACTTCACCGATCTGTCCTATTGCTCACAAGATAAAAAATCTAATTAAATTGCCGAAAGAAATTTCGAATAAACGTCCCGATAAGTTGCTGATGGAAATCTGAAAAAAACTTCCGGATTAATTATCAAAGTGTATTATATCAGGAATTCCATTGAAATTGTCAACGAAAGAACTGCGCAAAAAATTAAACAAGTTTCCAAGAAAAGTCCCAAATTTAGTTCCAAATCTCAAAGAAATTTTCGAATTCATTGCCAAAGTCAATCTTAATAAAATTATCGAAAAAGTATCGGAGGAATCACCAAAAAAAAAAATTGAAATAAAAAAAATGCTTAGAAACTCCAAAAGGAATTCCCAAATTATTTGCCAATGAAAATCTCAAAGAAATTTTAAATTTTCAAATAAATTGCCAAAGCCAAATTTAGATGAATTTTTGACGAAATTGCCGAAAAACAATCCATAACAATTACCTAAAAATCTCATTGGTTTCCAAAGAAGAGCCAGCTTAATCTGCCGAAGAAAATATAAAAAACATTTGGCTGAAAAAAAAATTGACAAAATTGTCGAAGTCAATTTCAACTGAATTTCCTTAGATTGCCGGAGGAATTATCACAAAAATCATCAAAATAAATGTCAAATAATGCTGCCGATGTAAATCTCAAATGAACTTCCAAATTAATTTGAATTGAATTGCCAACGAAATCACTAAATCACGAAATCAAATAATAAAAAAAAGGTTTAAGCCTTTTTATAAATTTTCAAAGGAATTCTCAAACAGTTTACCGAAGGAAATTTCGAAGGACCTACTTATCGAAATTAATTTCAGCATTGCTGAATAAATGATAAAAAAAATTCCGGAATAAAATTAGGTAGGTTAATTTGGCGGAGGAATTTTCAAATAATTTTCTGATGGAAAACTCAAATAAATTTTTGAATCATTTGCGGAAGTCAATTTCAATTGAATTCTCAACTAAATTGCCGCAGCCACGATTTTCTGCACTTCGGAAAGATTCACACAATTGCGAATAAATTAATCAATAATTGTCTTGGTGATCGCAACGTTTACACAAGAAAATATTTAACGCAGCGGTTCACGCTGTTTAGTGAATCCTCTTACTATTACATTTCCGAAGAAAATCACAAAGGAATTTTCAAATAAGTTGTTGACTGAAATCTCAAAGAAAATTCCGAGTTAGTAGTCGAAGTCGATTTCAACTGAATTTCCAATAAAATGTCTAAAGAAATTAACAAAAGAATTACCGAACAAAATTCTCACAAGTTTTCCACGAAATTCAGGATTAATTTTATGAGGGAAAACTCAAAGGAAAGCTCAATAAATTGCTGCATGAAAACCTAAATAAATCGCAAAGGAAACAAATCTAATAATTATTTGACGAAAACCTCAAAGGAATTGCCGGCTAAATTTTCGAAAAAAATTTAAACTTTATTTCAAAAGAAAATCACAAATAAATTATCAGAAGAACGCACTCAAATAATTTGCATAGAAATCTTGAAAAAGCTATCAAATCATTTGCCAGAATCAACGTCAATTAAATTACCAACGGGATGGATGAAGCAATCATTCAAAGGATTACGAAAAAAACTAAGAAATTTACCAATGGAAAAGTAATTTAAACCTAATGAATTACTCAGGAGTCATCAAACGAAGTACGGAAAAAAACTTTCAAAAAAAAATCTAGTGGAATTTACAATTCATCTGCTAGAAGAAAATAAGGAGATGTTTCCTTATGAATTGCCGTAATTAATTTCAATTTTATTCCTTTATCAAAGGAATCATCATCATAACAACTAAAAATAATGCACACAAGTCCCCGACAAAATGTCAAATTATTTTACCGAAGGATTCCCAAAGGAAATTCCAAATTAATTTTCAACAAAATTGCAAAATTACAAAATAAATTTCCAAATTACTTGGCGAAGGAAATCTCAAAGGAACTTTCAAATATGTTGCTGAAAAAGAACTCAAAGGAAATTTAGAATAAATTTCCGAAGTCAATTTCAATCGAAACCGCATGAAATTTGTCGAAAAAATGGCTAAAAGATCTATCGATTAAAATATTATGAAATTTCCGGAAGAACTCACAATTATTTTGCCAAAGGAATTATAAAAAACAGCAAAATTAGTGGATACATTTCTAAAGAAGGTGTGGAAGGAGTTTTCAATGGAATGTCGTAAAAAACCCCGAAAGAATTGCCATCATGATAAGCTCGGACACGTAATCCTTGAAAAAACTGAAGTGGTTTTCATGAATCGGTGCAAATAATATTTGTTTTCAATGCCAGATTTTTTATTTTATTTTTTTTCACTACTTTTCACTTTTTATTGCCCACACATTTTTTTTTGCTCTCCAGCAGATTCGACGTATGAATTCTTGAAGGAATTACCGAAGAAGTTCCCAAATAATTTTCCCAAGCAAACTCGAAGGAATTCCTCATGAAATTTTCGAAGAAATTAACAAATCAGAGTAACTTTTGAAGCAATTCCCAATTAATTTGTTGAAGGAAATATCAAAAGAATTTTCATATAACTTGCCAAAAGAATTACTTTAAGAATAACCGAAACAACCAAATTTTGAAGAATTCTCTTATAATGATTCGACGAATATCTTAAAAGAACTTTCAAAAATATTGCCGAAGGCATTTTCAGTTGAACTCCCAACGAACTTCCAAAGGACCTACTAAAAGAATTGACGATTTTTTTTTTCTAGAAATATTTATCTGAAGATAATTCCAAATTAATTCGCAGATGGGAATCTTTAATGAACTTTCAAATAAATTTCCAAATTGGATTTCAACTGAATTCCCTACGAACTTACCAAAGCAAATGTCTAAAGAAAGTTTCCTAAGGGATTCCCAAATATTTTACTGAAGGAAATCTCAAAGGACTTTCCAAATAAAATGTCGAAGTCAAATTCAACAAAACTGGTGACGTAATTACCAATCACCGAATTTTTTAAGGAATTTCCGAAGGAACTCCTCATTGATTTGTCGAAGGAAATGTCTAGGGAAGACTTCCTGAAATACCCTAAAACAAACTACGAAAGTCGATTCACAACGAAATTTTCGTAAGATTAACCCAAACTTGTTCTGGCAGTTTTAGGAGGAATTCCCAAACAATATGCCGTAGAAAATGTTTGATAAATTAAGAACTTAATTGGCGAATGAATTTCTTAATAAATTGGCCACAAATTTTTCAATGGAATGCCATTGTAATATGTATCTAGATTACCACTATGATAAAGTGGTCTTCGTACTAAAGATGTTATTTCACCTGCAATTTATATTAGTTTTATCTCGGAAATAAAAACCGCCATATTACGCATGTCCTTACCTTTGGAGGATATTTAATTCCTAATCCAGTGCATGGTCTTCAGGTGAAACACGTAATAAATAGTTGAATAAATTGAAGCGGTTGTTTACTCTGCAAATCGATGGAAGCAGCAGATAAGCATCTTCAGTGTTTGATTTTCTGTTTTTCATTTCATTCACTTGCCACACAATTATTTAAAAAAAATTTGCATTTTTCACAATATTAAAATGGAACACTTCCGAAAGATAAAACCATCACCAATCATATATTTTTTGCGAGGTGCATTTTACGACTCACATCTTCGACCTCCTTCAAAACTGGTACTTGGAACGAACGAGCTCCTTATGATACCGAGGAACAACACCAGCAGCAGGAAAAGTGTGATGATCGCCAGAGCACTCAGCTGGAACGCACTTCCCACAGATGACAAGAACCACGCTTCCGCACTTGATCTAAAAAAAAATGTTGACCGACCGAACCGACGACGAAAACATTTCCGTGGGATTTTCAACTTGCCCTTACCTCGCGCGACTGAAAGAATATAACGGTGGTGCGAGCCTCGAACAACGCGAACAACGCCGAATACCAACCGAACCGGACGATGAAAAATACGAGACTGACTGATCTTCACACACGTGAACTGTACGCATATGCGACTGGTTTCCATACAGTATATGTGTGCGTGTGCTCATCAATCCATGCACGTTCGAGTACTGCCGGCATCGGTTGTCGAGCAGATGATGTACTGGGATGGGACCTCGTATGAGCGCTTGCGCGCAACAGATTGTGAGTGTTTTGCGCTTACTCTGTGAGCTTTTAGTGCACGTACCGATGTGCACTAAAACGCTCCTGAATTCTTGTTTTGGGTGCACGAACTTCAAGCTCGCCGAGTGCCCCTTAGACTCAATCGACTTTGCTCCAAATTGGAACGTAGCTTCGGGGAGTCTAAAACAATTGGTTCGGGATAATTGGATAATCGGGAGGCAATACTTTGCATTTTTATATTTTTCATGCAATTGTGGACCAGCCTATTGTACGTTATGCAATGCACAATAGCATGTAACGGAAATCGAATTCTCTCTCCAGTCGACTTTCCGGATTCCATTAAGGTTCCATATGAACGATGCAAACTCTGTGGGACCGAGCGAACTAATCTAGTGAAACTGGAGTAACTACAACAACTATGGGTGATCAATCAAGCTCATTTTACGGTACTTATTACGTTATGCTCCCAAAGTATTGCGACTTCTATAGTTGTAATCCTTAATCGATCGGGATAATCTCAATCTCAATTGATGCGATATTATAGGGTTGTTTGATGCCAATATAAGATTTATTGCTTCTTTATGTGAGATGAAAGTTGGCTGACACCTCTGTACCGGAGCGACATTCAGTTTTTTACTTCTTCGGTCATACAAGTCTTTCGCTTTTTTTCGGATCCCATGGACGTGATGTTAAAACAAAAACCAACCAACATCAGTGAGACGTGTCAACAGTGTGATACGATTATCGCTTCACGCGATCGCAATCAGTCGATCAGCAGACTGTCTCAAAAAGAGAGATAAATGCAATCGAAAGAGGAAACCAGAAACAAAAAGGTGATTACTGGAGATATTTCCATTCAATGTCAGCATAATTGCTTCAACACTTTCGGCGTACAGAGATGCAAGTACAGACCTGCCTTTTAACTGTTTCTTTGAATGTGATCGATCAGACGACCAAAGCATGTAGAAAGATCAGAAGTCATAATGGTTTTGTCACAAAACGATCAGGAAATAGTGGCGCTTTGATGGGACAAAAAATGAATAAATTATAATGTATGTGCATTGGATGTAGCTTACAAAATTACAGTTAACTTATTTATATGCACACCCAAGGTAAAAAATCCACGCTTGAATCATCCTGGCTCACTTAATTAAGTAATTTATCATACAGACAACGTTATCCCTCATTCTGGGCTGCGATTAAAATCAAACTTTTACACTCGCGATCCGACACTTTCCGTTGGCTTTGAGAGGGACCAGCCAGCAGCAGCATAAACGGTGTCAGAAAGCCACACGACCATAAGGGAAGCTTCACATATATATGCTTCATCCTGCCTCGGGCGCTGAATCTATCCGGCTCCGGTGAGTACGTGGAGCCATACGTGGGCCCGGCCGGGTACTTATCGTGACTTTTGGCTATAAATTTAGTTATTACCGATAGACGGCCACATTAAAGCGCTTTCCAGCCAGGTGAGTGAGTAGACTTTTACAAGCACTTGTAACGTATGCGTTTTTGTCACGTACGCGCGAGCTCTCTACGTTGATGATTTTGGGCGATGATTGAAGGAAGACCAACTTTGGAGTGTGTACCTGCTGCTGCTGCTGTTGGTCAATTAATTCAAAAGGCATGCGATATCCATCAAACAACAAACAGGAAGAGTTTAACATTATTAATTGATGCGGTATCATCTACTTGGAACATAAGTTTGTTCAATACTCACTTGTTGCTCTAACGGTGGGAGCGAATGGATCAGACTAGGAAACATCAAACGGAAGCTAGATAACTCGAAGGCAGTAGACTTTATTCTACGACAGGTTTTCGTTATAAGTGCAATAATATCTAGTTACACAAAGTAATACTTTGATTCACCGAATAACCATGACTCACCGAGTTGACTATGTCTCACGTGAAGTTAAAGAAATATTTCAACTCTGTTTGATACAACAGAACATAGAAATAATAATTTATGTTACGTCTGTTTCTCTGTGGTATATATTTGTAGTCAACGAGCGGTTGACGAAATAAATGAACAAATAAATTTAGGCCTTCATCAAGTAAGCAAGTAAAGTCTTGAGTGAACATGCTTTTGCATATACCTTGACTATCATAATAATCTGGGCAAAAACGCCGCGATTGTGAATTTTAACCAATATTGATAATAAATACCGAACTGCACTGCTGTACTGTTCTTCTTATTTATGGCTCGACGTCCCCACTGGGACTTGGCCTACCTCGCTTCAAATTAGAGTTCTTTGAGCACTTCCACAGTTATTAATTGAAGGGCTTTCTTTGCCTGCCATTGCAAGAATTATTGTGAGGCAAGTACAATGATACACTATGCCCAGAGCATGAGCATGAGCATGTGAGCATAGATGACCGCACAATTCGTAGTTGCTACTCCGTGATTGACCAGAACAATCGAAATTGCACAAGGAACCAATGAATAGGGATTAGGACTAGCTAACTATTCTCAATGTACACAGGTCGAGGGCTCTCAACTTTAATATGGTCAATAACGGCACCGGCCACGTCCTTACGGTCATCGAGGATGGGAGGGAATGTTAGTAAGACAAACGTTGTTATAAAGACCGCGAATCGCTGCATCTCCACGTTTGTCTCAGGAAGGATTTTTTTGTTGGTAGGGTAAGGTACATTGTCAGTCCGGGAGTCACCTATGGTTGGTGATATGATTTGACAATGGATCAATATACACAAACCGCCGTTAGCAACCGACCACTTTTCGACGCAAAAACTAGCCAAAAAGAAAATTCTATCGCGCGTCTCCACTCCACTAGGGAGCAGAAACCTTTTGTCTATTCCACACAGAAATACACTGAACGCGACTCACTTGTCGGCGCTCGGATTTTTTTCGACCAGCGAGCCCGAACTAACACTTTTCACTCTTTTGTGTAAATGCAAAAAATGAAAGAAAATATTTATTATCAACTAAAAGTGTATTGGGAACTAGCGCGATGGGAAGCAAAAAATTCGAAACCGACGCGTTCACCGCACACTCACCGCCGTCGAAATGCTCACTTCGGAATAGAAAATGAAAAAAATCGAACTATGAAGCAAACGCGCGCGAACTGGCACCCGGACAAAATTCTATAGCACACTGATGTACGCTGGGTCCGCCGCCGTCGAAATGCCCAATGATACACTATGCCCAGAGGAGTCGAGAAAATTTTCTCGACCGGAACGGGAATCGAACCCGCCGTCTCCGGATTTGCGATCCATAGCTTTACCCAAGTAACCAAAAGTTCCGCTTCCCATGACAAAATGCACTTTCAAGTTCCGCGAAGTTCAGATAAAGTTCCAAACGGAACTTTCTGGCTGCTTAGGAGGCTAACGATGAGCCTTGCTGGAACTTCGGTCACAAGTTCCGGCAAGGCTAATTGTTAGCCTCTTAAGCAGCCAGAAAGTTCCATTCGGAACTTTATCTGAACTTCGCGGAACTTTAAAGCTGCTTAAGATGCTATGTCGGAACTTTGTCGGAACTTTCAAGTTCATAGAAGTTCAGTTCAGTAGCATTGTGTTTCAATGAAGATTAAATTTATTTCTTTTACAGAAAACAACTGTTTAAGCGTACACGAATATAAGACAAATATGAATTTATCAAATCAATGAATACTAGGCTTGAGCAAAAAAAAAATTGCCGCCCATCGGATTCGAACCGACAGTCGCTGCTTGAGAGCCCTACGCTCTACCACAATACTACAGCTGCGAATAAGTGGACCGCAGGTAAAGTCTGACTTGAATCGATTTTCTGTCGGCAGCTAGTTTTGCACATTTGTACAGTAGTGAAGTTAGCTTGACTTTGTCAAGTGTCTTCAGCAGCGCAGCGGTAAGTCGGCAGACTAACACACAGGAGGATCCAGTTCAAATCTACATAGCAGCGACATATGTGAAAATATAATCATCAGTAGGAATTTCCAGACGTGAATCCCACCCCCCACCAACAGGGTGCGATTCTGAAAAACACATTTTTGTTTCTGCATGAATTTTGACAAAGTTCTGTCAGAAGCTGCTTAGAAGGCTATCCAGCGTGCTTATGTGAACTTTCAAGTTCCAAAATTACTTAAAAATGACGCTGCTTAGAAGGCTAATGAGCGACCTCGAACAAGCTGCTTAGCTTATAAAGTACCCTTTTATCTGAACTTTTGGTTACTTGGGTAACCACTAGGCTATCTAGAGACCCACTGTTGTACTGTACTGAACTGAAAATATTGTTTTTCCTATTGCATTAAAATACTAGAAGTACGTATTGAAATTTAGTGTTATTGAAGGGGATACAGGGCAGCAGGGACAGGAGTCTAGGGGCTTCATGACCCCCCCCCCCCCCTTTTTTTGCGAGTCAGTTGCGAGCCTAGGATTCTTTTTTTAAGCGAACCATATCCACACACCAGTGTAGACTTACCACCTTTGGCACAAGGGAGGTTACCGAGCCGAGCACCAGGGCATACGGATTGCTCATGCGGAATAAGCCTAGGCTTGGCTTACCCTTCAGAAATTCCACACATCCGGAAGCAACTTTGTAAAAGCGATATGACATCGCTTCCAAAGTGTCACAACCCTGCTAGGAGTGCCTCGGGCACATCAGGAACGACGTTAGTAAGTCCCTGATTACGGCATACTGGTCTTGCTGAGTAAAAGGTAACTTGCATCGTGCTGAGGAGCGCGGGATCGATTCCCGCCGCAGCTGTTAGAAAAAGTTTTCAGCTGTACCACTGGGCGTTGCATGCTAGTCCGTTGTCTAGTGCCGTGCTTTCTTCAAAGAGCGAATACATCACTGGAAGGACTTGGGCCAATCCTCGGGTGGCCTCTCGGCTTGCATAGATAACCACTAGGATCTTTGGCGGCTACTTCATTTGCAGTAAGGGATAGCGGCTCTAAGAGGGACCCAACAGAAATGCCCAGTCAACACACGATCGCATATGATGTTGTATAGGATGCAAAAGTGGAGGCGATATGCGTACACTTTATACGCGGGTCAATGGAAGCATGTACGCATATGGCCTCCACTTTAGCATCCTATACAACATCATATAAGACTTTGTGTTAGCTGGGTGACCACTAAATCCATAAACCATGTGATCGAGAGTGAAGAGGCAGAAGGAACGCCGTTGATGACAGGCGAGATCGCAACTACGACGGGCACGAGACGGCGCAACACCGCCCGAGGAAGCGCAAATGACAAGCTCGGAACTCACGCGGGCGCTGAAATGCAACAGGAGCGGGTTGCCGGATAACTGGACGAGCTGAATGGCTACACCTATACGAGCGGGCGGAATAACATCAGCAAGGGCCTCATACAGGGCCTGTTGATGGTCCGGAAATCGCTAGCTCTGTCAAAGAAGGAGTATGATCTCCTGGGGCAGAGCGAAACGGTCCACCAACCAATTTTCTCTTTGCTGACAACGCGACGATGCAGCACGAAACCATGCAGCTGGACGGAGCCGTAGCGGAGAGGTCTAAGGCAGTATCCATTTATTAACGCTTTAGCGACATTTTTGGCCCCCCTTCCCCCTCCGTAATGTTTTTTTTGTATGAAAACCCTAAAATTTTTGTATGGACCGTAACGCTCGGCCGTACTCCCTCACCCCTTAGAGCGACACGTAATTTGTGGACGCCGCCTAATCGCCCTTCGGCTCGAGCTGCATGGTCGAAACCTGCCGAGGAGACGCTGCCCAAGAAGCGTCCAGCAGAGGTGGGCGATAAGCCAAAGAGGAAGAACGGGACGGCCGAAAGGAAGAAAGGGACTCGCGCTGAAAAACCAGGCTGCCAAGTCGGTTGCGAAACGCGCAAGGGGCAGGGAGACTAAGCCTCTAACCGGACTAACGAGACCAAGGTAAGTAGAACCCTTGGATTACGGGAAAGAAGAAGGCAGTGAAAAAAGTGAAGTATGCCCGTAAGCGGTGCGACACGCTTGTCTTCAAAACTGAGGCAAACACGTGTAGAGATAATAGAGGTGCTCAGATTTACAGTTACTGGCAGAATGATTTTTATTTCAGTTATTGAAAAGTCATGCCTGATTACAATCATCTAAGTCTGTATAGTCCGTCCATACACAGTAATATTACATATTTACTACAACCAGTAAGGTGCGGAAGGTCATGTGAGGCGAACATCGTCTCTCACCGCTGGACGCGAATGTAAAAAGCATCCGGCGCACCAGGACTGGAGAGATGATGCTAGTGCTGAAAAAGGAAGCGGCCAAGAATGGCATCTCCTGCTGCGCAGGTTACATAGGTAAACCTGAGAAGCCGCACAACTGTTGCTGCGGCAGTCTGTCTCGGAGTCAAGTACAGACATCGCCCAACTATCGGACCCATGGCGCATCCCTCCCGAAAACGGGAACTGGGTAGCGGATAAGGCCAAGCTTGTGGTGATCTGTACAATTGGTCATTTTCCGGTCCAGTAAATGATTTCCACGTCGCACGTGGGTTTCGCAATAGGGAATATCAACGGAGTATACTATTGCAGTTTGTTAATGCCAGAAGCTCAATTCGTAGATAATGTTCTGGCTTAGGTACACTGGGATGGTTCGTTTCTTCATGTTTAAATCACTAGAACACTTAGTCCATTTGTCTGTGATTACTGGTGGTATTTCATGGTTTATTACGGTATCTAGGACACTTGTACACTTGAACTATCTGGTATTAACAGAACATATTTCGGATAATATTCACTGGTGTAATGTCTTCTTGTAATGGTACTCTTATATTACTGATTTGTATCTTCTGGTAATTTCTTCTAGTACTACTGGTACTGGTATTACTGTAATCCCAAGTAACCAAAAGTTCAGATAAAAGGGTACTTTATAAGCTAAGCAGCTTGTTCGAGGTCGCTCATTAGCCTTCTAAGCAGCGTAATTTTTAAGTAATTTTGGAACTTGAAAGTTCACATAAGCACGCTGGATAGCCTTCTTAGCAGCTTCTGACAGAACTTTGTCAAAATTCATGCAGAAACAAAAATGTGTTTTTCAGAATCACACCCTGTTGGGGGGGGGGGGTGGGATTCACGTCTGGAAATTCCTACTGATGATTATATTTTCACATATGTCGCTGCTATGTAGATTTGAACTGGATCCTCCTGTGTGTTAGTCTGCCGACTTACCGCTGCGCTGCTGAAGACACTTGACAAAGTCAAGCTAACTTCACTACTGTACAAATGTGCAAAACTAGCTGCCGACAGAAAATCGATTCAAGTCAGACTTTACCTGCAGTCCACTTATTCGCAGCTGTAGTATTGTGCCCATATAGCCGAGGCGGTAAACGTTGAAGACATCAAACGTAAATTTAGTTAATTATCTTTGAAATGAGCCAAAAATAATTAAAATTGAATGAAAGATGACGAAGATATCAACAAATCACTTTTCTATGTTTTACGATAGTGACCCCAAACTTTTGGCCGATACAGCATTTTGAGGGGTGACCCCAAACTTTTGGTCGATGACATCAAGGATTAATTTACTTAATATTTTTTTTCTAGATTTTTTAGCTAAGTTCTGTAAAAAGCAGTTGAAAGCTAATAGAAAATGGGTCATATTACCGCTCTCATCTTAAAATTTGGTCGACCCAACTTCCAGCGACACTGCTTTAAGTTTATATTCATTTTTTAGAAAACTTGGCAACTTTGGGTTAAGTTTACATACAATTTTTTTTGAAAAAGTTTCTTTTAAATCATGTTCAAAGTTTCTTTGACTTATTATCTTTTGAATGAAACCTAGGGTTTTGAAATCGAACGCAAATTGGCGGAGATATGGGCCTTAAAAAATTACATGTTTTTGAGGGGGTGACCCCAAACTTTTGAACGGGAGTGTACAATGCGATAGGTTATTACTAAGAAATGTATGTCCATCTTTAGTAGAACATAATTTGTTTCTACCATTGGTACAGTGAGCAAAGGGAGGGAAACTTACTTCATATATGTATAGAGAAGTCAGTTTTTCAAAACAAACTCATAGCGGTAATGGTTACAAAAGAAATACAATTGGTTGGGGTGTTCAAAACTATACGAAGGGTCTTAGTCGAGCAATTCAACGCATTTACGGCCTTAACACAGTTGTTATGCCCTTCCTCCAGGTAGCCGATAGACCAGTACTCGTCTATGCTGGATTCACAGTCATGCGCACTAGTGAGATTGAGTCCGGTGGTCATCGGTTGAGACTTCAAGGCATGGGCGGTAGAGTTGGATACGCGAGATAACGCGAGAGGCTTAGGGGGCATCCATTTAGTACGTCACGCTAAAAATGAGAATTTTCAACCCCCCCTCCCCCCTTCGTATGGGTTTTTCCTATACTTAATGCATTGCTTGTCACACTTTTCAGAACCCCCCCCTCCCCCCTCTAAGCGTGACGTACTTTATGGATGCCCCCTTAGCTCTACTCGAAGCTATGGCTAAACTGAACGTGCATCCCGAGCAGAAAAGAATAATAACTGAATAACATATCAAGGTTTTAATGTTAAATACTATCATACCTCGATATGCCCTTCATTAGGTGGACATAAGAGGCAAAATAACAAAAATGAATACCATATATTTTTATGAATAACACCTAGAAAGTATCAAACCTTGTTATTTCAATAATTAATGCACACCTAAATTTTTAAAAGCTGAGTTTGTTATTCAAAAGGTATTGAATAACAGAGTAATAACAATTCTTACTATCAATTTGTATTTTTGTTCGACAACTCCACGATGGAATTGCAAAACTTGTTATTCAATTATTTCCCTGCTAAATCGACACATACCACATCAATACCAAACTCTGCTCAAATACCTAAATTTGTTATTGTGATGTTCTCATAACATTTTGTAGAATAATTAAACAATAACAATTTTAGGTATTAAAGCACAGGCTGTTCTTTGCATGGTATTTGTAAGGTATTCCCTTCTGCTCGGGGTTTGCGAACGTAGGCGACAGAACTGTAGGCGACAAACCTACTTACAGTGCCGGATTTAGGGGGGGGGGCAGGGCCCCGGGCCCCCACATTTTAGGGGCCCCACAAAATTCCACTTCACGAAAAAAAAAGTGAAGCATGAAAAAAATAATAGTGCAAGAAACTTCTCTCGATTTGATTTTTGTCATTAGAACTTCAAATTACTGTCTACTGGCAAGATGTATGCAATATGTTGTGTTTTTATAGAAAGGATGCAACTATTTGTCTAGATCAATGTTTCCCAAACTTTTAGGAGGTATCGCCCCCTTAGAGCTTCAAAAAAATATTTTCGCCCCCCTAGGTGAGATTTTATTTTTTCTATAGTAGAAGGCTGAAACTGTGCTTAGCTAATGCATTCAAAAGCGCTGTGACAAGTCTAGCTGTGCCATTCAGTGTATCTAAATCTGTGTCGCTCTCATTTTCATTAAATTGTTTTGTAAATGCGTTGATTTTCCGCATTTGAAAAAAACATAGTGAATTGAAATCGTACTCACAAAAATATTAAAATCGTTTTTATGCCTACTTCTCAAACCGTTGTTAATTGAACATTTATTAATCGAAATAGAATGAACTGTGAACACATATGAACACTCGGTATTCCCAACCAGATGTTTTATCATTGTTCTTAAAAGGACTTTTCCAACAACTGAGAGTCAAGGTTTGGTCACAAGTAGTCAGACTGGTGGAGAAATTGAAAACAGTTTGTTATTGTTATGTTATGTGAAAAAAGTGCAACTCAGAAAAAAATCGGTTTGTTGCCGGGCGCTGAAAATCTCGATAATAATGAAAAATAATAATAATAATAAATATCGGTGTATTTTCAAATGTAGTTACGTTTTTCCAAATCCACATCCAGATTCAAATAAACGAGCTTCATATAAATGCGAATGCTTTCTGTGTTTTAAATAAAATATCAAATAAATAAATATGCAGCATTCATGACTAGATTTAAATGGCATATTGAAATGGAATTTTATGCAGAATTTTTGGATTGTTTTCAAATTAACTTCAGTAAAGTTTGGAATCCAAGAAGCTTCTCTGAAATACTTTCAAGCACAGTTGTTTGTAAACACTGTGATACGAATTTCATCAGAAAAGTGTTCTGAAAATCGATTGATAAGGTCTGGGGCTATTTGGGCACTTGCTGCTATTATTCAATTTTGAACCAATTGACTTGATTTTTGAGACACGATCAGATACGCACAGTATCTAGCCATGTGCAAAAATTCAAGCCAATCGGTTTGAAAATGATTGAGTTAGAGCAGCAAGTGCCCAAAATAGGTGCTCCTGCCCAAATGGTCCCTGACCCTATTCATGTTTTTGCTTGGAAATTCCATGAATAAGTCCGCCTACAAGTTGAAATGCAATTTATCTCATTAATTCGCGGAAAAAAACTATGTTCTTTTCATAATATTGACAAAAACTAAGCACGATTCATGAATGTTCATTATAGGAGTAGGCATGGGAACACTCACTTGCACAGAGTTACACTCACTTTCTGTTTTCTCAGCTCAGAAGCTTGCTATCAAGAAATGATATATGGACGAATTTTGCCTTGTGGTTTTGTATAAAAGTTTGCCGAATAGAGTAAGGGTCGCACACGCATACTAAAGTGGCACAAATTTCCCAAATGGAGGAGAACGTGCCTCTAGAGCCGACCTACTGATACCTGAAAGTCGGGACAGAGCTGTAAAAGCGACTCTCCACGAGGTGAGTGTAATTTATATTCACCTTGTGGAGAGTTGCCTTCGCAGCTCCCTCGCGACTTTGGTATGCGTTTGCGACCCCTACTCTATTCGGAAAACTTGTAAACAAAATCACAAGGCAAAAGTCGTCCATACATCGTTTTTTGATTTCAAGCTTCTGAGCTGAGAAAACAGCAAGTGAATGTAACTCTTTGCAAGTGAGTGTTCCCATCCTTGTATAGGAGTTTCCAAATATATTTTATTTAGATTTCCAGAATCACACAAACCCTTCAGAAAAAACGTCTAGCAATTTTGCCAAAGAGTCCACATAAATACCAATAATTCTGTAGAATTAAGTCGATGCTTATGTTTAATAGTCACAGCCTAGGTCACAGCAATTTTTATTATCTTATACATACACAACTTGAACTGTAAGCTTGAATGTCAGGGAGTTTTTATGATTCAGTTCACATTCTCGACGTGTAATTCAATACTTTTGATGGTTTCCAATCATTGAAAAAATCGCCCCCCTTTTTAGTATTTTCGCCCCCCAATTTTGATTTCTCAAATTTTCGCCCCCCTGGACCAGATTTTCGCCCCCAAGGGGGCGATTTCGCCCACTTTGGGAATCACTGGTCTAGATATTTATGAAACAATGCCTCCAAAACTTATTATCAATTTTTTTATGCAATTGCTTAAGAAAAATTACCGGAAATCTTGAAGAAAATCTTCTAAGGAATTGCTTCTATATTAGTTTGTTTTTTTTTCTGTACAATTTTTTTTGGAAATATCTTAAACAATTTCTCGTAGAGTTGAAGTAAAGGATTTTTTCGCAAAATTAAAAAGGTTTTTATAGGGGTACTCTTGAGTTTGATTTTCTTAGACAGCTTCTGACTGACTCGAATTGGAGAACACCAAAATTGTTAAACCATGCTTTAGAGGAAATCTAGCATGAATTTTCCAAGAGTTTCTGTATTTTTACGCATTTTTTAAGTTGAGAGATTTGCTGACTGAAATAAGTAAAATTGTTGAGAAATTGGCTAAAAAACCCTTACATTTCCGCCAAAGATTTTTGAGAAATTTAATTAAAAATTCTTTTGAAAATAAAATTAGAAAATCCATCAGGAACTTACCTATCATGGATTCCCATTTTGAATTTCTTCAGCATTCCTCTTTGATTTTAAAGTATTGTTGAAATTTTTTTTTGGGAGGTCGCCAGAACCTCCCCTAGCGCCTAGCAGTCGTGTTAGAACATATTAAGTGTTCATTCTCTATGGTATGCGACCAGCAGCTTCTTCAGAGATTGCAGCACTGATCCATTAGAAGTTCTTTTTGGATTTCGCGAAAACGACACTACCGATTGTGCTACAAATTTTACTAGCAATTTCTCGAACAGTTCACTTATGAATTCTTCTTGCAGTTTCTCTATGAACTTTGACATGAATTTTTATTAGACGTGGGATCTAATGAATAACTTTCATGGATATCAACATTTTTCCTAATTCTGCTTATTGTACTAGATCAATTTTTTTCCACAACAACATTAAAATTTCATAATGATATTGCGGGTTTTACCCCGTTGTAGACTCACTCCTGACATATTTTACTCCACCAAAATATGCTCACACCGCATTTTCCATAGATTGGGTTTTGCCACCGCTAACGAAAACAACATTGAACGCAGATTATCCGTTGGTGCAATGAATACATGGCTCGTTCAGTTGCCAACTGCCATGCAAATTGACTTGTGAGTATTTTTTTCTTCGAAGATTTGCTCAAAAGTCTATCAACAAATGCAAAATGCAATATTTGTAGGAATGAATAATATTTTTTTGATTTTTTCCATTGGCAAAAATATATTTTCTAAAGAAGGGCCCCCACAACACTGGGGCCCCGGGCCCCCACATTTGTAAATCCGGCCCTGCCTACTTACATTAGGAACGGTCCAGATCCAGCATTGATGTGACCTTCTGGAGCCCGGGTCTGGAGGGTCGACGATGGATACACGCACAGTAACCATCTGGTGATTTGATACAGGGTGGGACACGTAGGAAGACGGTCACAGTCGAAGGTCATGGACCGTCATCGGGGATGGCTGAACTCGCACTTCGATAGACCGACATTTGTGAAGCGATTGCTTATGGAAGGTTACAGTAACCGTTACACTGACGATCTATCCAGCCATGATCTAGTCGGAGCCCTAAGCCGTACATGTGACGCTGCAATGCCAAGGTGATCCCTACCCAGAAATGAACGTAAACCGGTATACTGGTGGTGTCTAGAAACTGCAGAACTTCGTGCATCCTGCCTAAGAGCTAGATGGAGGATGCAAAGAGCTTGTACCGATGAGGGATGGAGCGACCTGAACAAATGTATTTTAAAAATACATTAATATTGCGGTGCCCAATATTAAGCAAACAAACGGCTGTTTTCCATCGCTTTCACATTTTCGAATGGTATTACACCACAGTTTTGCAGGTTTTGGTGGATTTCAATTTCAATTAATTTCAAAACATTCATCAGTAGAATCTGTACTTACGCGTGCTACACCCACCGCAGAGCCAAGACTCACCAACTGTACTGCATTAGTATGTCGAGCACATATCAACCGGCTGTGGGCCTAAAGGGTTATAAAGTTACACTTGGTCGAGCACGTTCTCGTGATTTTTTTTATGAGTCGAACGGCATTGTACCACCTACCTACAGACTACCTACAGGGCTCATTGACCAGCGAACATCCTCAGTTCAATTACACCTCAACAGTTGATGTGGCCATTTCAAGACATGCAGGCAGGTAGCAAAGAAATAAAACAAAAAACACCAAATATTCATCACCAGTCATTGTTTTGACACGCATAAAACACTTGTTCCTAAATCATACCGAGACATGAATACGCGCTGAATAATAAAAAAGCTGTTTTTGCCTTTCTCGTACACCAAGGTGTACCGAAAGGCTATATGTTCACTCCAAAAACGAAAATTTGGTGTTATATACCAATCGACTCAGCTCGACGAGTTGAGATGATGTCTGTGTGTATGTATGTGTGTGTGTGTATGTATGTGTGTGCGTGTGTATGTGTGTATGTGTACATAAAGCTCACCTCATTTTTAGATAGTAAATATGAACCGATTTCAACGACCGATGGTTCATTCGACGGGGTACATTGTCCCATTGTTTCCTATTGAAAATGGTTCAGATCGGTCCAGCCGTTCCGGAGTTATGGCTATTTAGGTGTTCCGGACCGGTACCCCAGGAAGGGGCCAGATATGAAAATGAAACAAACCCATGCATGCGACCCATCAAACCACGGCATTTTCGATTATCTGATGAACGGGATGAAGGAAAATAGTCTCTGACTATATCTGAACTGGTAGTGTTCCGGAACCGGTTCCGGGTGTCCCGCCGGAAGTGGCCAAGTAAGAAAGTGAACATAACCCATGCGTACGTCAAATAGCGGATTTTTCGATAACCAAATGAACGGTAAGCAAGAAAATAGTTTCAGACCATGTTTGAACCGGTAGTATTTCGGAACCGATTCCGGATGTCCCGCCGGAAGTGGCCAATTAACAATGTGTACCAAACCCAGGCATGCGACACATCAAAGAGCGGCTTTTTCGATAACCAGATGAACGGTAAGCAGGAAAATAGTTTCAGACCATGTTTGATCCGATTGTGTTCCGGAACCGGTTCCGGATGTCCTGCCGGAATTGGCCAATTAAAAAAGTGAACCAAACCCAGGCATGCGACGCATCAAACAGCGGCTTTTTCGATAACCAGATGAACGGTAAGCAGAAAAATAGTTTCAGACCATGTTTGAACCAGTAGTATTCCGGAACCGGTTTCGGATGTCCTGCCGGAAGTGGTCAATTAAAAAAGTGAACCAAGCCCATGCATGTGACACATGGAAGAGCGGGGTTTTTCGATAACCAGATGAACGGTAAGCAAGAAACGTATCTAAACCGGTTGTGTTCCGGAACCGGTTCCAGGTGTCCCGTCGGAAGTGACCAATTGAAAAACAAAACCAAACCCATGCATGCGAAACATCAAGTCATCAAAAATGTTCGTTAACCAGTTACACGGGCAGCAAGAAAATAGTCTCTGACCACACTTAAGATTACCGGCAGTGTTGCAGAATCAGGGTTGGATCCATTGCTGAAATAACGCAGGTGAACAAAATCGATGCCAGCGATTAATATGTGTAAAAGAACAAAATCTTGATAAAAATTTAAGCGATCTTGTCAAATTACATCATTTTAGATTCCTGAGGCGTCATTTTACAGTACGATGGATCAACGTTGTATGGAAAAATTTAAATTTTATAGCACCAATCCCCTTCTGCGTCTAAAATTACTGCGAACAATTTAGATGCAACTGGTTGAGTCCTCGCGCTCTGTAACACGGTAGAAATTTGAATGGGCTTTAATAGGGGAAATTTCGCTTGCTTGCACTTTTTTTTTGTCAAATTTTACATGAATCTTATAACTAATGATAATAAAATATAGGCTAAAGTGCGCAGAAAAAAAATTGCCGAAATGTCTTGATGATGATCGGCATCCAGTGCTAGTGAAGGTGGTCAAGCAGTCAATTTGATATTTTTCAGCTCGGCCTATACGTTTAACATAGCGTTGGAATATGAGCCATCAATAAGTTTCCAAATTCAATTATGGCTTTGATAAAATTCTTGCTTTTCTGAATAAGGCTGACACAAATTATGATTTTCTCTTAAGTCCAGAGGTGTCCCCCCTTGGAAATTTTGGTCAGAATTCAACATCTTGAAGAAGTGCACAAATAAATAAACCAATAGATGTATCAATGTTAAAGTGAAATTAGAGTCTTCCAGAAGTTTTTTTTATCAAAACCGATGAGTTAACGCGAAACTGGGAGCCTTTCCTCATTTTTTTGGTTTTTGATGTACTATTAAATAACGAAGCAATATTTTCAAAATCGGTTTTCGTACACATGTAGAGTGTGGATCAGGGTATCTTTTGATTTTTTACGCGGTATAAAATGTTTTTCGTTTTTGCATAAACCATGTTTGAACAAAATTTCACAAAAAATGGTTTCTGCAAAAACGAAAAACATTTTATGCCGCGTAACAAAATCAGAATATACCCTGATCCATACTCAACATGTGCACGAAAACCGATTTTGAAAATATTGCTTCGTTATTTTATAAAAAAAAATCAAAAACCAAAAAAAAAAATAGGAAATGCTTCCAGTTTCGCCTTAAGCGGTTTTGCTTAATTTTTTAAAGAATTTTTTCATCAAATACATTTATTATTTATCAACTCCACCCCTCATTGACGAGTCAACGAGCACTGTGACAAAAGAAGAAAATGAGATTTATTCCGTTCTAGAGTATTCTCAGGATTCAGGAACACTTCGGCTTATGGCCGGAAAAAATGTTGAGTACATATGCGACGAGAAAGGCACTTTCACCACTAGGTGGATTAACCTGGTTTTTTTTTTCTTGAATACGCTGGTCAGACCTCGAAGGAGGCTCAAGTCTAGAACTTATGAATGGACTCTGCCTAACCTAAATCGTGCTGCGACGGATGATCTGTTATTCTGTATGCATGCAAGGTATGCACAGCTTTTCGTCGATTATCGGACACACTGAAAATTAAATAGGGTGTGTTGTTCCAGAAGGAAATGTTAAGGGCAATTTTGGGTGCACTGTATTTAATCGTGTATTTTTATCGCAATTTTGTAACACGCACGATACCGGAATGATAAATACTGATTCTGGCGATACATTTCCTGGAATTATTGCACTTCCTGTTGTTCATGATTATTTTTGAAATGTTTGTTTCTTTCAACACGAAAGATTATGCCGTAGTAGTATGCTTAATGCTGTTATAAAATAACTCTATTTGATGTGCACTGAGTCCTTCTTTTACAAAGTAAAATTGTTGCACTTAGTGGACTTGCACACGGACCGTTTGCACCAAGCTGTAGTAAATAGAAGTTCATAATTTGTTTTAATAAATTTATCGGAGTAGGCATTACAAAGGTATTACTCAGAGTAGGCAATGAATAAGATTTTGAAGTAATAAATCAGTCTTGTGAGATATTTCAACTCCAACGGACGTGTTTTAAAAATGTTTTACGAAAGCGACCAGACTTCGGTGGACTTTGATTCACCCGTTAGACGTCCCCCTGATCCATCTAAGCACCGTACTCCTCGAGGACCCGTCCCCGATTGTCCGTCCGATTCCGGCAGCGCAAGCCCTTCTGCCAGCCCGTCAAGATATTCTGCATCCCGTCGTCCCGTCCCCGGCAGCCCGTCCGATTGTGGCAGCCCAAGCCCTTCCGTCAGCCCGTCCACGTATCGTTCCTCTCGCAGCCCCGTCCCTGATCACCCACCCGATTCTGGAACTCCATCCGTCCAAGGCCCTGTCAGTCCATCAAGAGATCGCTCCCGTCGTCCCGTTGCTGAATACCCTCCCTCAACGCGTCGCCGATTGGTTCGGCGTACTTCATCGATTCGGAAGCCCGGATCAAATAAGCGCGGTTTGCCCCGAAACTGCGGCTCCACGGTTCACTACACAAGCGAACATCTACTGTACTTTCAATCCTGCTCACCCATCCCAAGTAATACACATGTCACAGAAGAGTCACAGCACAGATTGTCGTTGCGCAGGAATCAGTGTGATTACCTTATAGCTAGTAAGTAAATCACAGTATGTGACCATGAAAGATCATGATCAGAAACCTGGGCGTGTTAGTGAAATACCTGTACCTAAGTAAAAAGTAAAAAAAAAATAGTGGAGGTAAAAGGAACAGTAGGTACTTAACCCGATTTTCATGATAGATCGCCATTTGGGCCTTCCTGGGCGATGGATTTGAAATATGTACTCACTGTTTTGAGAATGTTTTCTTTTTTCGTTCTTACCTTGCATATTCTATCTGTGGTTTTATGGTGTTGTTCTTCGTGCAGGGAGTTCTTTGAGGATGTTCTTCGGCACATGATGGACATCTGCTTTCAACCGTGCAAAGCTTGTGCACGAATCTCCAACATTTCTTTCACTGTATTGCAAAAAACACATAGATCTCTGCTATATTCAGGCTTATTCTGCGCGGCGTGTGAGGTGAGACGAGTCGAATGAGGTGACAAAAGTCGACTCACCCCATTTGATTTACGTTAGTCGTCTCACTTCACGTGAGACGAAACCGCTCGTCTCACCTCACACGCCGCGCAGAATAAGCCTGATTACAAGGCAGTCGTACATCCAGAACAATTCGGGAATCATTAATATTCTTCCTTTTACGACATTCATAAAGTTCTTTTTTTGACACCATCTCTAGTATTTCTGTTTGACTCGACAGGTTCTCTTCATACTCCCTCGGAATACCCTGTACAAATAATATAGTTTGCGACTGTTTACGACATATAGCTTGGTGTAGTTCACCTGTGAACGCGAAGTCCCCTAAAGCCTCTGCAAAACATCCTGAACAGCCCTAAATCACCCAGAAACGCCCTAAAACGCATTGTAGCGTATCTGAAACCCCCTGTAATTGCACTGCTCACCTGAGAGTATGTGCCACCCATTAAATCCCTCTGGAAATCTCCTAAAACGTCCTGAAACTTTCTGGAATACCTCTGAAATTCACACGAAAGCCCGGGGAGTCCCCTAAAACCTCTCTGAACCCCATGAAATGCCCTGAAACACATTGAAACTCCTCCGAAAGCTCCCTGAAGATCCCCTGAGAGCCTACGAAGTCCCAAAAAACCCTCTGAAACCTCCTGAATCGCCCTAAAAATCTTAAACCCCCCTGAAAGCATCCGGAAGTTCAACTGAAAGCCCTCCCCTTTGAAACACCTGAATACGCTTATGAAACGCTTCTGAAACTCACCTACCTAAGAGCTTGTAAAGCTTTCTGGAAACCTGAAATCTTTGAAATTCTTTGAAACGCCTCTGAAATCCACCAGAAACATCTTGAAAGCCCCATGATACCCATGACTTCTCTATAAAGTCGTTTGCAACTTTGAAACTCATTTAGACGATAAACTGATTTCATTTAGGTTTCGAATTATTGCAAATTCTATTTGTGCTTGCTTACCTTACCAGTCAGACTAAGGTCTGAGGGGCCTCTGCTGTACATAGTAGCCGTCTCCATTCTACTCGGTCCATGGCTTTGTGTCTCAAGTTCCGCAATCTGCGAAGGGTCCCCAGATCGTCCTCAACCTGATCGACCCATCTTGCTTGCTGCGCACCACGTCTTCTTGTACCAGTCGGATGACTCTCGAAGACTATTTTAGTCGGGTTGCTATCCGACATCCTGATGACGGGGCCCGTTCACCATAGCCTCAGCCCTCTGCGAGATTCGAAGGGACTCGAGAGTGTCCCTGATAGTCGAACAAAGCGCATCACTCGATTCATCGTCGCCTTGATCAATCGTATCAGTTTATCCGGGAATCCGTATTCGTGCATGATTTGCCATAGCTGGTCTCGACAAGGGTCTCGATCGATTGTATCATACGCCGATTTAAAATCGATGAACAAGTGATGTGTGGGCACGTTGTATTCGCGGCATTTTTGCAACACCTGGCGGATGGCGAACATCTGGTCCGTTGTAGCGCGTTCACCTATGAATCCAGCCAGATATTGCCCTACGAACTCTCTTGCAATCGGCGATTTTATTTTATTTTTTTTATTCCGTCTCGGCTATTTTCATCACTGTGATTGTTGTGGTATATTCCTCATTTTGACAATCGGTGATAGATGGCGGCATAAAATTTGTACACCCCCCCAACTTATTACCTTAATGGAGGTTGCAGTGTACAAGGATTGAGTCAATTTACTTTTTTGTTCGTTTCAAAAGGTAGGTGTGACAAAAACCAAACCAAATCAACAGCACCGGGCGAAGTGTGACGACCACATACCTTGCTTAATTTATTTATTGTCCCAACGTCAGCGGAAGCTTTCAAATGGCAACGAAACGACCGAACACCAGTAGCTGGCAAAGCCGCATGTGAACGCATTCGAGTCGGGATGAAATTCCTGAACAGCACCCTTCTGACGGCGCGGCGGCTTCGGCATCTGGCAGCTAGCGCTGAGCCTGCCGGTCGGATGCATTAGAAAGTCCGGAGATGCTTGAATTATTTTAACACGTTCGAAAATTCCAGCCAAAACAGTCGGCAAAATCTTTATTTCACACTGACTTCGACGCATTGACTGCCCGAGCAGATGGAATGGACAAAATCCACGAAAGATTATGGTGAGCGTCGTATGTTCTTTTTAACTTCTACCTTCTATCCTCTTTCTTTCATTCATTGTTTTTCATTTGCTATCTTTTACATTTGGTTTTGGATTGCATAATCCATTTTTTAACTATCCTATGTGTTTTAAGTTTTTTATTTTTCTATCTTCTATGTTTCACCTTATACTTATTTTTTTTATTTATTATCTTCTACATTCTACTTTATTATTTTTTCCATCCACTATCGTTTATTTCTATTTATTATCTTCTGTCTCTAATTTATTTTATTTTCTAGCTTTTAACATCTTTTCATACATTGTCTTTTTTTTTTATTTTCACAGCAGAAAAGCTAGTTACAGAATGTCAATGTCACGACTGTTCGTGTGACCAACATCTAGTTTGCCACGCTCTTACAGCGTCAGTACCGGTCCTACAAGTGTCAAATCATTTTTTATAGCCAAAAAACAAAACATTCACAACAATATGTATATATAAAAATAATGGATAAATAAATCGGAGGCATGAAATAAAATATATTAATTTATTGGCTACAGCGCCATTAGCGATCTAATTTCTCATACATCTACTATTTCCACCTTCTGCCGATCAACTTTAATCAAAAGACGAAACAGATTTCGCCTTAATTTAGGCATTATCACCCACTCGGGATGCCGATTCTGCATCCTATTATCTCAAGCGAACCGGCACCCATCCGCGGTGGCGGGGTGAGGATGGGTGTGAAATTGATCGCCTGCCAAGATTTGCCGACGATTACGACGATTGCCATTCAATTCGAGCTGCCGAGTCTTCGCTCAATCTTCGCCTTGTCGTATTTCGCGCTTCCATCAGGAAAGATTAACTCCGGAATCTTTACATCCCAATTTCATTGAATTCAGTTATATTCAATGGGATGCAGCGACTGACAGGACAAGTGAGATAAATTTTTCTTATTTATCTGGGAAAATACGGGCGAGCTGATGAATAAAAACAGTTCCGAATGGAACATGTTCGGAGAACTGGAACGTGAGCTGAAAAAAAAACGAAGGACTGCAACGAATTGTTCTTAATCGTCAATTATGCAGCTTTGTCACCTTTGGTAAATTGCCGGTGACAGTAGGGATCGGGGTGATGCAGGCTGAATCCACTCAAAAGAGCAAAAATTGGTAAACATATTTTGAAGCAGGATAATGTTTTTTATCTTTTAATAGAGCCTTGTTACAGTTTTACATCCAAGATGAGGTAGATCATGCTCTTGATTTAATTTCAAATCAAAATTAAAACAGCGACCCTTTTATCGTAAACATTGCTAAGATTAATATGATTGTTTGGTAATTGTGGTGGGTACTTCGTGTAGCACATTAAAGGATAGTTAACGCATAAAACTAATACAAATCTCAGTGGTCATTAGCCACTTCTCAGTAGCTTCTTCTTCTTTATAGCTCGACGTCCCAGTTGGGACTTGGCCTGCCTCGCTTCAACTTGGGTGGGACCAGGACAATTAAGTTGTTTCGTCCCCAAGGCGGTCCAAGTTCCATCGGAAATTGCCTATTCTTAGGCGTTTTGTGGTATTCTTCTTCTTCTTCTTTATGGCTTCACGTCCGCACTGGGACTTTGCCTGCCACGCTTCAACTTAGTGTTCCTTGAGCACTTCCACAGTTATTAATTGAAGGGCTTTCTTTGCCTGCCATTGCATGAATTTGTATATTGTGAGGCAAGTACAATGATACACTATGCCCAGGGAGTCGGGGAAATTTTCCCGACCGGAACGGGAATCGAACCCGCCGTCTCCGGATTGGCGATCCATAGCCTTAACTACTAGGCTAACTGGAGACCCCGTTTGTGGTATACAAGATTGATTTTAATTATTAAATCATTACAAAGTATTGGTTTGTAAAACAAAGACGTATAAACACGTAGACGTAGAACACGAATCAGCTTGTACGAGTGTTTCAATGAACTCTAAATACTTGGATGATTAATATTACTCCATATTATCAAAAATCATGAATTAGATTGGAACAGGGATTTGCTGTTCTTATTAACTTCTTCTTATTTACTTCTATGATTTGAATACCCTGTCAAGCTGATCTCGTGTTCCTAGATTAATTATTACACGTCTAAATTTCTACAAACTAACACGTTGCAGTGATTTAATAATTACAATAAATCTTCTGTACCATAAAACGCCTAAAAGTAGGCAATTTTTAGCAATTACTTAGAGAACATCGACCGGCTTGAGGACGGACCAGCACAATTGTGCTGGTCCTTATTTGACCCCAAAAAGTGCATAGGTGGATAAAGTAGCCGAAGTAAAGGAAGTTTTATTCTAGAGGACGTTAAGTTTATAATAGAAAATTTGAGATAATCATTCTTTTATGGTCCGTCACGAAAGGGATATACCCTATGGCAAAACTGCAAACAAGTATTTTTCAAAACATGTTTGAAATAATCAAATCCTTTCTGAAGCAAAATAGGATAAATCCCATCTGCCCCAGGAGATTTGAAAGGAGCAAAGTTATTTAGTACTCACTCAATCGATTCTATAGTTACAATACTCGGCACCGAAGCCAGAGTATCATAACAACAAAAAAACACATCAGGTTCATCCGAAGATGTAATACCCACACACCTAAGGGTAGTATGTGCTGAATAAGCATTCAGAACTTCCTCATCAGAGTAAGCCAGACCGGCATTTGGCAAACGAAGTTTTGTTCAACCGACTGACTTCACTCAAACTGGAAACATTCGTACAAATGTTTCCCAGCCGGAGCGTTCAGCAGACCGGAGAGCTTTCCTGTAGGCCTTGCGAGCCGACCTGAAAGCCTCCGAACCAGCCGAACGTCGTCTGTTACAACTCTTTCTACATTGTTTCCTGAGTTTCGTCAGATCAGAGTTCCATCAAAGCGTTCCTTTTGTGGTCTTCACATACCGTAGAGCGCAAGCTTCTTCAAAAGCTTCCATGATAAAGCTCGTTGTAGTATCAACGGCATCATCTAAATCATTTGGAGTGTCAATGGATGGTGAGTATCCATGAAATTTGATCGCAATCAAATCAGTAAATCAGTAAAAAGATCCCAGATGGTTGACCGGGGTTTCCTGAAACGCAAAGTTCAATTTAAGTGTTCAAAAGAGATGTAGCGATGGTCAGATAAAGATTATTCATTTAACACATGCCAATTGGTCAACTCGTGACTAATTCTACTAGAGCAAAGCGTTATGTCTTACACTTCCTCTCTAGTAGGTACCGTGAAAGTTGGGCGTTTGCCTATGTTAATTAATCCAAGATCAGATTTTTTTTTTGTCTGTATTAACGAGATTTTTAACCCTAGGCTAGTTCATCTCGAGACCCACGTTTTACTTCCCTTCCTAAGGAAGAACCCACATTTTGTGAGTATGTCGGGAGTGGGATTCGATCCCAGGTCCTCGGCGTGATAGTCAAGTGTTCTAACCACCACACCAGGTCCGCTCCACATAGATCAGATTACTTAAAAGACGCCAGTTTGGTAAAGTAACTGGCGTCTTTTAAGTTAATGTCTGAGCTGCCCCAGATGATTGGTGAGCATTGGCATCACTGCCAATAATTAGCGGAAGGCCTTTTGAAGTGCAGTATGCGATGACTTGTTTGAAAGCATCCGTAGGGAATGGTTCGTCATGCGGTAAATAAACTGAACAAGAGACGTATTTCCTGTTGAGGTTTCCAACAGATACATCAATTGTAATAGCACATACAGCTCTGGTGGTTAGTTCAGAGATGAGTGTACTGCGTCAACAATTGCGTTGTTGATAAGCACACAAGCTCGAGGTATGACGCGCGAGTTTGCCATTTCATTTTTACTGAAAGTAGCAAACACTGTGTTCACAAATTGAATAATTACTAGATCGATATTCTCCTTACGAAAGTAAGGTTCTTGGACTAAGTCCACTTGGGCTGTACCAGTCTGCAAAGATTGATCGTTGCTGTTCTTTTATGCTGAAGATTGATCTGAGCTATCCTAACTGTAGTCACTACCCAAACTAGGCAAGATTTAATTCTTTACAATCACAGCACAACAAAGAACAGCAGCAATAAAACCAGATCGATATCGATTGCAAAACGCCAAATGCAAGGATACACAGAATACACTGTGTAACTCGCATAATGGGAAACCATATTCTTAGGTGAAAATTTTAACCAATTAACAACATCTTTATAACCCCGCCCTTATTAAGCTTCAAGTGAGACTAAAAAAGGGCAGCAGATTGTCTCGGAGAAACACAAGGTTCACTGCATCATTGCTCCGGTTAGCACAGTAAGAGCATCACACCATGAATTAGGGGTCACCTGATTAGTGGCCTCTTACCACCGGAACAGGCGGCTTGTAGTGTTATTTTTAGCCTATTGAGACAACCACTACCAACACTTTACAGCCAGCTAGGCTGATCGAGAAAAGAAGTAAATATTGATTATCAACTTCATAGGGCTCAAACAGGGGGGTGGAAGCTCAGGTAAAATATTATCTCCTGGGCGCCCATTAAAAACACCACCCCCGGCGAAGACTGGCGCTCGAGCCTAGCTATTTAGCACTGTAGTTGGAGGAAATGCCAATGCAGAACCCGTAGCTTCCGGGAAGGTAAGCCCAGCTCCCTGGGTTAGTGGGTTGGTGTCAGGCCCTGCGAGCCAGCCGTAAAAAAGACTAGCACCGGAAAATCAACAAGAGAAGAATGCGAACCGATACCAATGGCGACGACCACATCGACGAAAAGGGACTTGCGATTGGAAGCTCGGTACGTGGAACTGCAGATCTCTCAACTTCATCGGGAGCACCCGCATACTCGCCGATATACTGAAGGACCGCGGGTTCGGAATCGTAGCGCTGCAGGAGGTGTGTTAGACAGGATCTATGGTGCGAACGTTTAGAGGTAATCATACCATCTACCAGAGTTGCGGCAACACACGTGAGCTGGGAACAGCTTTTATAGTGATGGGCGACATGCAGAGGCGCGTGATCGGTTGGTGGCCGATCGACGAAAGAATGTGCAGGTTGAGGATCAAGGGCCGATTCTTCAACATTAGCATAATAAACGGGCACAGCCCTCACTCTGGAAGCACAGATGATGACAAAGACGCATTTTACGCGCAGCTCGAACGCGAGTACGACCGCTGCCCAAACCACGACGTCAAGATCATCATAGGGGATCTAAACGCTCAGGTAGGCCAGGAGGAGGAATTCAGACCGACGATTGGAAAGTTCAGCGCCCACCAGCTGACGAACGAAAATGGCCTACGCCTCATCGATTTCGCCGCCTCCAAGAACATGGCCATTCGTAGCACCTTCTTCCAGCACAGCCTCCCGTATCGTTACACCTGGAGATCACCACAACAAACGGAATCGCAAATCGACCACGTTCTGATTGATGGACGGCACTTCTCCGACATTATCGACGTCAGGACCTATCGTGGCGCTAATATCGACTCCGATCACTACCTGGTGATGGTTAAACTGCGCCCAAAACTCTCCGTTATTAACAACGTACATTACCGGCGGCCGCCCCGGTACGATCTAGAGCGACTGAAGCAACCGAATGTCGCCACCGCATACGCGCAGAATCTCGAGGCAGCGTTGCCGGACGAGGGTGTGCTCGATGTGGCCCCTCTAGAGGACTGCTGGAGTACAATCAAAGCAGCCATCAGCAATGCAGCTGAGAGCACTATCGGGTACGTAAAACGGAGTCGACGAAGCGATTGGTTCGACGAGGAGTGCAGAGCGGTTCTGGAGGAGAAGGATGCAGCGCGGGCGGTAATGCTGCAGCATGGAACCCGACAGAATGTGGAGCGATACAGACAGAAGCGGAAGCAGCAGACCCGTCTCTTCCGGGAGAAAAAGCGCCGCCTGGAAGAAGCGGAGTGCGAGGAAATGGAACTGCTGTGCCGTTCACAGGAAACACGCAAGTTCTACCAGAAGCTCAACGCATCCCGCAAAGGCTACGTGCCGCAAGCCGAAATCTGCAGGGATAAGGACGGGAGCCTCCTGACGGACAAACGTGAGGTGATCGAAAGGTGGAAGCAGCACTTCGACGAGCACCTGAAAGGCGAAGAGAATGTAGGCACGGAGGACCAAGGCAGCGGAGGAAATGACTATGTTGGTGCAGCAGAGGACGGGAACGAACCAACTCCCACGCTGAGGGAAGTTAAGGATGCCATCCACCAGCTCAAAAACAACAAAGCGGCTGGTAAGGACGGTATCGCAGCGGAACTCATCAAGATGGGCCCGGAAAAGTTGGCCACCTGTCTGCACCAGTTAGTAGTCAAGATCTGGGAAACCGAACAGCTACCGGAGGAGTGGAAGGAAGGGATAATCTGTCCCATCCACAAGAAAGGCGACAAGTTAATGTGTGAGAACTTTCGAGCGATCACCATTTTGAATGCCGCCTACAAAGTGCTATCCCAGATCATCTTCCGTCGTCTTTCATCTAAAGTAAATGAGTTCGTGGGAAGTTACCAAGCCGGTTTCATCGACGGCCGGTCGACAACGGACCAGATCTTCACCGTACGGCAAATCCTCCAGAAATGCCGTGAATACCAGGTCCCAACGCATCACCTGTTCATCGACTTCAAAGCGGCATACGACAGTATCGACCGCACAGAGCTATGGAAAATTATGAACGAGAACAGCTTTCCCGGGAAGCTGACTAGACTGATAAGAGCAACCATGGACGGTGTGCAGAACAGCGTAAGGATTTCGGGTGAACTATCCAGTTCATTTGAATCTCGACGGGGACTACGACAAGGTGATGGACTTTCCTGCCTACTATTCAACATCGCCCTGGAAGGTGTTATGCGACGAGCCGGGCTCAACAGCCGGGGTACGATCTTCACGAAATCCAGCCAATTTGTATGTTTTGCGGATGACATGGATATTATTGCTAGGACATTTGGAACGGTGGCAGAACAGTACACCCGCCTGAAACGTGAAGCAGCAAAGGTCGGACTGGTGGTGAATGCGGCTAAGACAAAGTACATGCTGGTAGGTGGGACTGAGCGAGACAGGACAAGCCTTGGCAGCAATGTTACGATAGACGGGGATACTTTCGAGGTGGTAGAAGAATTCGTCTACCTCGGTTCCTTGCTAACGGCTGACAATAACGTGAGCCGTGAAATACGAAGGCGCATCATCAGTGGAAGTCGGGCCTATTATGGGCTTCAGAAGAAACTGCGGTCAAAAAAGATTCACCCCCGCACCAAATGTACCATGTACAAGACGTTAATAAGACCGGTGGTTCTCTACGGGCACGAGACGTGGACGATGCTCGAGGAGGACATGCAAGCACTCGGAGTTTTCGAGCGACGGGTGCTAAGGACGATCTTCGGCGGCGTGCAGGAGAACGGTGTGTGGCGGAGAAGGATGAACCACGAGCTCGCTGCACTTTATGGCGAACCCAGCATCCAGAAGGTAGCCAAAGCCGGAAGGATACGGTGGGCAGGGCATGTTGCAAGAATGCCGGACAACAACCCTGCAAAGTTGGTGTTTGCTAACCATCCGGTTGGTACAAGAAGGCGTGGAGCGCAGAGAGCACGATGGGCGGACCAGGTGGAGCGTGATCTGGCGAGTGTTGGGCGTGACCGACGTTGGAGAGCTGCAGCTGCAAATCGAGTATTATGGCGGCAAATTGTTGATTCAGTATTATCATGAATTTGATGTTAGCTAAATAAATGAAATGAGGGCTCAAACAGCCGAATAAATGTTTGCTGATAATTAAGTGAACAAATTGCATGTAGCCTTTTATTTAAAGCAATGGAAAAATCTTGGCGTGAACAGATTTCCCGGAAAAATTTACACTAGATTGAACAAAGCAGCGATAGAAGGTGTGCAAAACCGCGGTAAGTTTCGAGTATGACCTGCCCAGTTCATTCGAATCTTTTCGAGAACTACAACAAGGTTATATTGCTACAATTTGTCCTTTTTTACGTCCATCGTTTGCTGAGCGAAAAAATTCTAACACCAAAACAACGAGCAAACATAACATATTCATAATTTCTGAAACATCTCCACTAAGGTATCCCACACTTGTATATGAAAAACATAAATTTCGAAAAATGCCAAGTCTTACCTCCTCAATCAGTTGTTTTGGACTCCCAGGAGCTACGTTCAAAATTTGAGCAAAATCGGTTGAGCCTAAGGGGGCGCTCAAAACGCTTGAAGTTTGTATGGGAAAACTTGGCCAAATGTATGCAGAAATTTTAAGTTTTCGAATTTTGCCACTAGGTGGCGCTGTAAGCGTTTAATAATAAAACCCTTTGGTATTATTGTAGGTGACTATATGCCAGAGAACTTTGTCGAGAACCCCGAAGTGATCCGACGGCTGTGAAAAAAAGCGTTGTTTCAAATTTCTCATCAAAGTAGTCTAAGAACCAGTTTTAGAGCTTCCAAAAACGCACATTTTCGTGCGCTGAAAATGTTGCTACGTCATTCCGTTCAAAAGATATTGATGATTTTCTAGGAAAAATAGCCACTTTTCAAGTATTTTTCACTTGAGTTACAAAAATAACACCCCTCTATTTTTTTGATATGTTTTATATCAACATTTCTTCTTTTGAATGCGGGCAAAAGATTTTTTTTTATGTTTGCCCCAACCCGTCATAGCGCCTTTTTAAAAAACTATGATTTTTTAAGAAAAAATGCCTGTAACTTTTGAACCAAACGAGATAACGACCATCTCAGCGCACGACGCGTCTTCAAATGCTCTACAAGTGTTTCTTGGGCGACTTTGATGAAAAATCGAAACTGAAAAAGTTAACGCCAGAAAACCGGGTTTTCTTGAACCACCCTAAGCTTATTCAGAAAAATACCCCTAGATCGGTCAATTTTAAAGCTACATAAATAGTGTCTTGCTCAGAATTGATAGATCTACAACTTTCCCGAAGAATGTATCCAGTTATTTTTGCAAATAAAAAGTTTGGTTACCAATTTCTTTGAAAATATGGACCACCCTAATTTTCATGTATATTGAAAAGAGGGCCTTATTTTTAGGGACAACTTTGTAGAAGACCATATTTGTCTAAAAAACCATCTGAAGGCGCTGCATGCATCTTTCCTCGTAAATCTGGTTCGTGGACCATTGTGCACTGGAGACGGAGGGAAGCGTTGCTCGGCCTCTGTCAAGTCGTCCATGAGGCAGCGGAGCACGCTGTCGATGTCTTCCGCGGTTGTTAACGGAGGGTCTTCGGGGATTCAGTCCTCGATGAAATGCTGTAGTTGGGGCAGGCCGCACGGTGGTAGTTCCTTAGCTGATATTGCTGGCACACGTTGACCGCTTCCTGCAGGTCCGAGGACTGGTCGACGGCAGAGGAGTTGTCCGTCACGTTGGTCAGTAGTACGATGTCGAGTGTAGACCCGACTCCGGCTGACGAGTAGTACGTTGGTGTTTCCGGGTGTAGTGCCCGGATTGAAGGTCCTCAGCCAGCATCGTGTAATTTTTATTGATCTGGGGGTTGCCCCAGATGGAGTACCGGGCGTTCAGGTCTCTGGTGACGATGTACTTGTTCTTCCAGCGGGTGAGTCTCTGGATATCGTTCAGGCGAGCAGTTGATCCATCCAATTCTTTGCATTGGACCAGGTAGTATGCAGCACTGCAGATCACAGGGGGACGCCAGCTTGACTCCGACAGCTTCGATCATTGACAGCCGAAAGTCCGGGAGCATCCTGTACTCCAGGCTTCGCTTGATAGCGATGGCTACGCCACCACCAGATTGATCACTGGTCCGATCGAGACGGACGATGGAGTGGTTCGGGAGGTTTAAGTTCTTGTCTGGTTTGAGATGCGCTACTGAAAGAAACGCGACGTCAATACCTCGGTTTGCAGGAAGTGAATGACTTCCAGCTGTTTTTTTTGCCACTGATGGGGCATTCCAATTAACGAGTTTGAGGGCGAGTTTGGCAACGCATAAAAACAGCATAATTGTCATGAGCATTTTTTGCATCTCTGTAACGAGAGTTGTTAGTTGATTAATCGCCTGTGTCAACCCATCCGGGGGAGGAGGAGTGGCTGGCTGGGCTGCCCATAATCGCATAGTTGACGTAAGCGCCATTGTAGTTTTCAACACACTTTTGAAATTTTAACAATGATTAATGAAAAGTTTATGATTTTTTTTTCGCGTTGATATCTAGCTAGTGATTAGATCTTGTGCTCTATTGAATAAAACTGGTCACAATTAAGCACATTTGATAGATATTAGCTTGTGAATGCTGACATTGTCAATGGTGGTTACGTTAACTATGCGATTATGGGCAGTGGGGTCCTTACCGGAATGACGTCCCGGACGAGGGAAGTTGCCCCAGAAGCCTGGGGCAGGGTGGAGTTGTTTCAATGCATGCCAATGCATGAATTTGTATATTGTGAAGCGAGCACAATGATACAACTATGCCCAGGGAGCCGAGAAAATTTTTCCGATCGGAACGGGAATCGAACCCGCCATCTCTGGATTGGCGATCCATAGCTTCATAGCTTCATAACTGAAGACCCCATCTGTATCTACCAGGTTCAAAATTTGTCAGATTCTTAGTAAACCAGGACCATTCCTGTAGTATTTTTTCTTAATTCGATTATTATGTGATACATTACTTACATGGTGAAGTGTTTTTGCGCTCGTTGCTCTTCGTGTAACGTTGTTAAACATAGCAATCATGACTCCCGCCAACGTTTTCAGTTCATAAATTCACAGCAGGATGCAGTCATTAAACAAATGTCGTCTCCAACTGCGTCCAACAACAGTTAACTCTTCAAGATGCGTAGTGCTGGCGCTGGGAACATTTTAGTTCTTGGACGCACTTCTAGAACTCGGATTCCAATACAACATTATAGCAGTGTAATCAAACAGAAGGGTCCCACCCATTTCGGCTGCATTATCCCTACCGATGTCATTGGCCACCTTTTGCCACACATCGGACGATCGTCATCGATGCGACGCGCCGACGGAAACGGAAATAATAAAACAATTGTCACATTGTCACGTATCCAAAATTTATTTCGGAAAACAAAATATGAATTAAAGGGCAGCCAAAAAGTCCGAGTGTCGCGTTTGGGTGTTGTATCGTCTTCCGTGACGAAAACCATCCGTTGCCGTTCGATTCGGTGTTGGGTGTGTTGTGCAGCGGGAATCGTTGGCCCGTGTGTGCATGTGGGACCAATTTTGAGTGGCATTCTATAATTTTTGACGCCATATGACCTTCGGGGAACAACTGGGATCGGTCGCTTAGTGGCGTTGAAATGAGCTAGAAGAACATGCATGTGTACTTTTTGATGGCTAGCTGCGTTTCACGGTTGACTCCATGAAATTATTGAAAATTAATTCCCATTAATTTGAATTTATTACACACATAATTGGGAAGTTTGGTTTAACTCGATAGTGTTGGGATATAGTGTTTCTCAAATTACGACTGCTGGGCATATTTTTGATGTAAATTAGCTAACGTCATGTTGCAATCTGAACCTGAATCTTTGCTAGTTTTCATGATCTTTGTAATTGGTAACTATCGTAATATATTTGAAACAAGCTTTTAAATGTTAACACTTCAATACAATTTTGGAGACCCCTTTAAATCAAAATAAAGTTTTTGGATGAAGATATTAGCGTAACGGGGCATGGTGTTGAGACATTCGTTATATCTACGGACACGTTTGGGAACCACTTGCCCAGGGTAAAATTAATAATAGGTGTCTCGCCTTCCATTGTTGACCCAAGCAAGGAAGCGCTGCCTCACTGGTAGTTGCTCACCGAATAAATGCTATAATTCCATCTTGCTCAACCATATGTTGAAATCGATCCGTCGATTTGGAAACACGACTGACAAATGATTCCATTTCAGCGCTACTGGTGAGAAAGTGGAAATAATAAATGCAATTCCAGAGAAGATGTCATCTACAGTTGGTTGCTGAAATGTATTGCTTTGTGGCAAAACAATCATGTAGGTATCGTGTGCGTTTGTCGTCGTCCGGTGGTTGCGACCGATCGGTGGTCGGTGGTGCGATGCAACATCGCTGGACAACGCTGTAGTTGACTGCACTTGGCTGTTGCTATTTGTTTGTGGCAGTCACGCGTCATAAAACATTGGACAAATTATATTTTTCTCGTCGCTGTTTGGGTTTAATGTTAGCTATCGATGTTGATGTCCCATCGATATTAGATACTTGTTGAGTCATTGCATTTGACGTTGCACCCTACTGCGTGACAGCCTGTCTCTCAGTATGGTGTCCTTCAAGCACGTACACAGTTATTAGCAGAGCTTTAACATTTATAACTCTTATACAAGCGCATCTGAGTAACATTAACTTAAAAACATTGATTTGCACATCACAATTAGGGATAATACATAATCAACAATACATAGGACGCTACGATACTCGGTTCGTGGCTGTTGCTTTCCATTATCGGTCATTCTCAATGCTCGCCATTAGCCCATCGCGCTCTCTGAACTCCACGTATTCTTATGTTAATCAGTAGCGAAAACCAACTTTGCAGGGTTGTTGTCCGGCTTTCTTGCAATGTGCCCACCGTATCTTTCCAACTTTGGCCACCTTCTGGATGCGGGATTCACCGTAGAGTTCAGCGAGCTCGTGGTTCATCCTGCTCCACCACACACCATTCTCCAGCACACCACCGAAGATCGTCCTTAGCACGCGGCGCCCGAAAACTTCGAGTGCATGCAGTTCCATGGTCCAAGTCTCGTGTTATCTAATAACACGGTCTTAGAAACGGTCTTATTTGCGATGATGATGTGCCTTCGTGTCTCGCTTAGTTCTATCTACCATTCCAGACGTTCTAGCAATCCATGTCATCCGCAAAACAGACAAAATGGGTGGATTTCATGAAGATCTTACCTCGGCTGTTAAGCCCGGCTAGTCGCATAACCTTCCAGGGCAATGACACCTATTGATGTCAAACCACTCCAAAGTCCTCTGCAACCTTATCTGTGGTGAAGCCAATTGTGCTGCCTGCCGGTGTCAGCTAGCAGTATAACCATTCGATGATTCCGGCGGTCTTTGCCCGGTAGTCAAGCCATCCCTGAAGTCCGCAAGTCTTCGTCTGGTAACCTTATCAGGCCTGACGTTAATGGGCACTTTAGTGGTGTTCCTGACGGTCGCACCTACAGTAATACCAGCTGGTTTCCCTCCAATCGAAACACCAACCATAGAGATCAGCAGGACGAATCGTACAAAGAAGCAAACTTCTCCGATAGACAGCATGCAAGTTAGTCCAAAGCAAGACAAATCAAATGCAAACCCAGAAGACGTCTTGAGAATACCACCGAGGAAGTAGTGGATCGTGGTGGTCCTGCAGTTTGGACAGCCACCACTCGAATGTTGCTGCCAAACAGCTGCATTCCGACACTTGGCCGAGGGACCACCAGATGGATCACTGACGCTAGTCTGACCCAACGAAACCATTGTGGAACACGTGCCCCGAACGTGTCTGCCTAACAACCCGATTAGATACAGTCAAGACGCTACGTCCTCACAGTTCAATATGTTTCTCTTTTTTTGTAACCTAGGAGTACAGTCGAGTCTGTTATTAGACGCTGCCCCCCACTTTACGCCCACCGCAATAACTCAGCTGTCTTGCATCTAATCCAGCAGATTTTTCAGCGCAGTTAGTGCTACTCATCACATACACAAAATGAAATAAATTGGAGAGCTTGGAAAACGCGGTGGGCGTAAAGTGGGTGGCAGCGTCTAATAGGAGACCCGAGTGTATGTACGAGGCAGCACGAAGGGATAGCTGCATAGTATTTGGACTTGTGCCATATCGCATCTCTCTAGAGAAAGGTGGTTCACACTTATGAAAAACATTAAATTGATGACATTATTCAATCCCAAACGTGCGCAAACACCAGGTGGAAGACAGATTTTGCTCACAGGACTGGTCATGAGTACATTATGATGATCTCTGGGCAACTCGCTTTGCTCAGCCAGCACAGCGCAAGTTGTATACACAGCAACCATAGGATTCATTGATTCATTTGTTTACGTAGTGCACGGTTACAAAGCCCATTTTCGTGCATGTATGTATCTGTGAGTTTGCGGCAAACCCCCCACATATCCCATCAATGAGGATTTCATGACTCAGGAATCAGGATGCAGCTTTCTTCTCCGATCCTGGGACTTCTAAGCTTACAATCCAACAAATATTGACGGGTTGAATGTTTTGCATACTTACTTAATTACTTTCAGTCCTGGGCACCCACGGAGGTACCATAGACTTAATACTAAGACATAAATGTCAGGAACAAATTCAGTTCAATTTCTGACGCCAGTTTCCACCCCCCCCCCCATGTTTCCCCCAGTAAAATCGCCCAATACTGGTTTTCTTAAAGCGACGCTTTCAATGTCAGTTGGCTCCGCCCGTTTTCATCAAAGCAAGACTGAGTTCGCCAATTTAGTGACCATGACAACGAGACAGATTGCCCAATGACGCAGTGTCAACTGACAGATTGGTTTTTATACATATTTAGCAACACCATATCTTCAAGCGTTGATAACCGTGTGGGTTAAACAAGAGCTCAGTGATCTCGACGTTTATGGTTCGATTCCAGTCTGCATAGTTGTACAATCTTTTTGCACGGATCATTTTGATAAGTTGTCTGCACAGTTTGGCATTTTTTTTTATAAATTTATGTTATAAAAATTAGTCATAACTTGCCCAGTCAATTTTCATAAGGTATCCTTATAGAATTCAGACCCTCTGAGGCCCTGCAGAGCCCCGGACACCATCAGGAAGTGGGCCTAATGAATGATCGGACTACAACTTCAGATTCTCAAACACCATTTATCTTAATTCAGAGCATTCGGTCAGGGACCGATAACCACGTCGGAAAACTCGGGATATTATCACGTTGGAAGAAACGGTAAACAATCATCCCATCAGCCCAAGTCACCCGTGGCGGTCAGGTACCGATAACTGCGACCGATCGAGTGTACAAGCTCTCCCATCGCACCCGGTTAGGCTCGCTGGTTCCCATTGACCGAGTACGGTCCCAAACCTACCGATCGCGAGTTGGCCCGGCGAGGAGATTCCGGCCGCACGGTAGTGAAGGAGCAGCCGTGTGGGTCAACGCAAAGGACAAAGAGTGTGCAACAGCAGTGACATTTCTCCATAGGGCACTGCATTGTTTTGATTTTGTATGGGATTTTGACGTTTCTTGGCCTTGTTGTTTACAGAGTCTCTGTAAGAGTGAAAGAGAAGGAAAGAATTCCATGCAGTGGCCTATTTCTCTCGTTTGGCGTTGGTTTTTTTCCTCCCTCGGAACGTAATGAGTAAATAAACAATTTTTTTTTTCTCGTTGTCATGGTCACCCAACCGACATTAAAAGCGTTGCTTCCAAATCAACAGTATAGAGGTAATCACGTTCAAATGTATGCGTGCCTTTTTTGTAGATGTAGTTGTGAAACTGCGAGGAAAATATTTGCACTCTTGCCCCGGACGTTAGTTTTATCATTATTTACCCGTTTTACCCAATTCGATTGGGTAATATTTGCATATGCAATAGCCTTTCAATCGGCGTGCACTTTTGTGTGAGGAAAAACTTGCGCTAGTGTTCGTGTGTTGAAATGTCACTTATCTCTATTGGGCGAATTTACTGGGGGAACGACTGGCGTCACAAAAAATTCGCCAGTTTCGTATTGATTGTTGTTAATACTAAGACATAAATATAAGGAACAAATTCAGTTCGATTTGTGACGCCAGTTTTTTCCCCATGTTTCCCCCAGTAAAATCGCCCAATACTGGTTTTCTTAAAGCGACGCTTTCAATGTCAGTTGGCTCCGCCCGTTTTCATCAAAGCAAGACTGAGTTCGCCAATTTAGTGACCATGACAACGAGAAAGATTGCCCAATGACGCAGTGTCAGCTGACAGATTGATTTTTATACATATTTAGCAACACCATTTCTTCGAGCGTTGATAACCGTGTGGGTTAAACAAGAGCTCAGTGATCTCGACGTTTATGGTTCGATTCCAGTCTGCATAATTGTACAATCTTATTTTACACGGATCATTTTGCTAAGTTGTCTTCTCCTTATGGAATTAATAGACATAGGTAGACGATTTATGATTTTATTTTTTAAATTTTGGATGTACTCCGATAATTTACTTCGCTAATTGTAACATAGGGTCCACGGCTAACGACGGTAATGGACGGATATAAGCGGATTTTTTTGGTTAGAAAATGAAATGTCATTCCCCCTGGAACAGCCACACATGTCCGCTGGTTCCCGTTTGCCGAGTACCGGTCCAAACCCACCGATCCCGAGCTGCCTCGGCGAAAAGATTCCAACCACAACGTAGTGTGAATTAAGCCGTAAGAGCCAATGTTAACAAGAAAAGTCTGCAGCAGCAATGAGCACCAATAAAAATGTCAACGTTGGTTTTTTTCTTTCCTGGAATGTGTCAATAAATAATCGTTTTTTTCTTGTTGTCATGGTCATTAGATTTGTGGACTCAGTCTTGCTTCGATGAAGATGGGCGGAGCAAACTGACATTGAAAGCGTGGCGTCAGAAGCGCCAATATTGGGCGAACTAACGAGTCTGGAATAACAAAGAGGAGAAACGTCAAAATTGGAACAGCCGATTTGCTGTCATCCCCATAGTTCCAATCGAGCAGGAGACCTGTCAAAACGACCAGGATTCGCCACTTTGGTATACTCGAGACACTTTAGGGCGAACTATTGTTGGTGGTACAGACGGCCGAATTGAAAGATCTCCATGCCCTTCATCGCCTTGACTTGTAGACAGGTCAGATTTCTGTCGACTTGCTTGATTTCGTTATTGGGGCTACGCCGCCATGAGCTGCTGGATCTGCCTCTGCTGCGATGTCCTGCTGGGTTCCAATCTAACGCTTGCTTGCAGATTTCGTGCGTAGTACGGGGCTGACCCACTTCCATTTCCCGAATTTCTGTCTCTATCGACTCTTACTGACATCAACGATGAAGCTCCACGTTGGAGATTCAAATATGAGGTCACCATCCTCGAATTTTATACCACAAGCATCTATTGATGAAGATCTGCAGCTGTTGAGTGTTCTCTACTGATACACACCAAGTTTCACTGGCGTACAACAGCACAGATTTCACGTTCAAGTTGAAAATTCAGAATTTGGCGAGTCGACTAATCTGGTTGTTTTACATATATTTCTTAAACACGCAAACGCAGCCATCGCCTTCTTGAACCGTGCACCTATGTCGATCTTGGTGCCGCCATCGGCCGCCACTTGGCTACCAAGATGTTGAATGCTTTCAATATTCTCCACTGACTGCCCAGCTACCGTAAAGCTGGAAGGGTTGACCGTGTTTACATCCAACGATTTGGTCTTGTTGACGTTGATGGTGAGACCTGCCGCCGAGGAGCGATCGGCCAGTTCATCGAGCTTGCTCAGCATATCAGAGCGTCGTTGACTTGGCCGTTGAGCTAGAAAAGCAACGTCACCAGCCGATTTAAAGTCATTTAGGTGCTCCATGATAATGGGCTGTCACAGTAACCCACGATTTTATTCACGGTCAAATCGTACCTGCCAGGATCTCGTCGATTACGATGAGAAACAGTAGCGGTGATAGTATACATACATCCTTGTCTCACTTCAGGAATGACCCGGATGGGATCGGTCAAAACACCTTTGTGCAGTACTCTGCATGCATTTTCACTGTGCTTCAATGAGGCCGATGATTTTCTCATGGACACCCTTGCGCCTGAGGGCTTAACACATGTTTTCGTGATTGAGACAGTCGAAAGCTTTTTCGTAAATAATGAACATTAGGTAGAGTGATTCTTGGAATTCATTGAATTGCTCCAGGATAATACGGAGCGTGACAATATGGTCCACACAGAATCGTTCGGCATGGAATTTTGCTTGCTGCCATCGGAGAGTTGCGTCAATTTTCTCCTGTGTTCGGTTAAGGATCCCTTTGAAGAAGACTTTGTGAACGATACACAGTATCATGATGCCCTGTCAATTATCACATGTTACAGAATAATTGACGCAGCAGTTGTGGGGATACTACGGGGTTAGCTTTGAGCTTCTCAGCTGATATGTGATCGACCCCCGGGGCCTTGTTCGATTTCATGCTGCGAATGGCTGTTTCTATCCTCTCCGCTGATGGAGCTTCGGTGTTGAAACGGGTAATACGTCGAACCCTTGGTGGATCATGCTGAGGTGTTGATGGCGTGGACGACACTTGAAAAAGGTTTCCAAAATGCTCGAACCAGCGTTTTAATTTAACTGATCAGTCGGGTCGGCCAATACCTGTCCAGATGTGAAACATCGTAGAGGATATACTCCTGATACACTGGGAGGTTCCTCGGAACTCCCTTGAGGCCTTCTCTTTGAAGCGTCTTTTAGACCCCCTGAAATTATCTGAGGCCTCGCAGTACCCCTGACTGGGTCTAGGATACTCCAGAGAGCCTCTGAAACACTCCTGGCATCCCCAAACACGCTCCTGAGATCTTCTGGAACGGTCCTGAGACCCCCTTAAACATCCCGCGACCTTCTGAAGCACCCTACATACCACCTGGAATCTCCATGAGACCCCTTGAAACCTCCTAGTAGTGTTTCCTGGTTACTTGGAAGTTTACTACCAGTCTACGACACCAAGGTAGGTCGAAAGTGCGTCCTTATCACCTCAAGGGATCTATCCTGGGTCAAATTATGACATGTTATGTACGTCGTCGTACTTACCTTACCGGTCAGGCTAAGGCCGGGGTGGCCTCTGCTGTACATAGTAGCCGCCTCCACTCCACTCGGTCCATGGCTGTTTGTCTCCAGTTCCGCACTCTGCGTAGGGTCCGCAGATCGTCCTCCACTTGGTCGACCCACCTAGCTCGCTGCGCTCCACGTCTTCTTGTACCGGTCGGATGACTCTCGAGAACCATTTTAGTCGGGTTGCTATCCGACATCCTGATGACGTGACCCGCCCACCGTAGCCTCCCGATTTTCGCGGTATGGACGATGGTTGATTCTCTCAGCAGCTGATGCAGCTCGTGGTTCATTCGCCTTCTCCAAGTCCCGTCTTCCATCTGCACTCCGCCGTAGATGGTACGCAACACCTTCCGTTCGAAAACTCCAAGGGCGCGTTGGTCCTCTGCACGTAGGGTCCATGTTTCGTGCCCATAGAGGACGACCAGTCTAATCAGCGTTTTGTAGATGGTTAACTTCGTGTTACGGCGAACTTTTTTCGATCGTAGAGTTCTGCGGAGTCCAAAGTAAGAACGATTTCCTGCCACAATGCGCCTCTGAATTTCTCTGCTGGTGTCGTTGTCGGCGGTCACCAGTGAGCCCAAGTACACGAATTCTTCAACCGCCTCGATTTCATCACCGTCGATATGAATTCGGGGTGGCGGGCGTGGTGATTCCTCCCTGGAGCCCTTTGCCATCATGTACTTTGTCTTCGACACATTAATGACTAATCCGATTCGCCTGGCTTCACTCTTTAGTCGGATGTACGTTTCCGCCATCGTCTCAAATTTACGAGCAATAATATCAATATCATCGGCGAAACCAAGCAGCTGAACGGACTTCGTAAAAATCGTCCCACTCGTGTTTATCCCCGCTCTTCTTATTACACCCTTCAAAGCAATGTTGAACAGCAAGCACGAAAGACCATCATCTTGCCGTAACCCTCTGCGAGATTCGAAGGGACTCGAGAGTGTCTCTGATACTCGAACTACGCACATCACTCGATCCATCGCCGCCTTGATCAACCGTTAGAGACGAACCAGCCAAGGGCTGAAAGTCTCTTTAATAAAGACAAATCAATCAATCAATCAATTGATCAACCGTATCAGTTTATCCGGGAATCCGTATTCGTGCATAATCTGCCATAGCTGTTCTCGATTGATTGTATCATACGCCGATTTGAAATCGATGAACAAGTGATGTGTGGGCACGTTGTATTCGCGGCATTTCTGCAACACCTGGCGGATGGCGAACATCTGGTCCGTTGTAGCGCGTTCACCCATACAGCCTGATATTGCCCCACGAACTCTCTTGCAATCGGTGATAGACGGCGGCATAAAATTTGAGAGAGTATCTTGTAGGCAGCGCTCAGTAGTGTGATCGCGCGGTAGTTCCCGCAATCCAACTTGTCGCCCTTTTTGTAGATGGGACACGCGATACCTTCCATCCATTCCTCCGGTAATACTTCCTCCTCCCAAATCTTGGTAATGACCCAGTGTAGTGCTCTCACCAGTGCTTCTCCACCGTATTTTAGAAGCTCGCTTGGTAGTTGATCTGCTCCAGCGGCTTTGTTGTTTTTCAACCGGCCAACCTCCTCCTCAATCTCTTGAAGGTCAGGGGCCGGAAGTCTTTCGTCCTGTGCACATACTCCTAGATCGGTTACCACGCCACCTTCGGTACTTGCAACGTCGCCATTGAGGTGCTCATCGTAATGCTGCCGCCATCTCTCGACCACCTCACGCTCGCTCGTGAGAATATTCCCGTGATTATCTCGGCACATGTCGGCTTGTGGCACAAAGCCTCTGCGCGAGCGGTTCAGCTTCTCGTAGAACTTTCGTGTGTCCTTAGCGCGGTACAGCTCTTCCATCGCTTCGCGATCTCGTTCTTCCTGCTGGCGCTTCTTCATCCGGAAGACTGAGTTCTGCCTGTTCCGCGCCTGTTTGTAACGTGCCTCATTCGCTCTCGTACGGTGTTGCAGCATTCTCGCCCATGCTGCATTCTTCTCGTTTTTTAACTGTTCACATTCGCCGTCGTACCAGTCGTTTCTGTGATTCGGAGTCGCGAAGCCTAGTTCTGTAGCCGAGGTACTACCTATGGCGGATCGGATGTCCCTCCAGCCATCTTCAAGTGTAGCTGCGCCAAGCTGCTCTTCCGTTGGTAGGGCCACTGCTAACTGCTGCGCGTAGTCTTGAGCCACTTCTACGTTACGAAGTTGCTCGATGTTGAGCCGCGGCGTTCGACTTCGACGCGTGGTGATAACTGTCGAAAGTTTTGAGCGCATGCATACAGCGACTAAGTAGTGATCCGAATCTATATCCGCACTGCGGTATGTGCGGACGTTTGTTATATCTGAGAAGAATTTACCGTCGATTAGAACGTGGTCGATTTGGTTTTCTGTTTGATGGTCGGGTGATCTCCAGGTGGCTTTGTGGATATCTTTGCGGGGGAAGAAGGTGCTTCGGACTACCATACCACGGGAGGCTGCAAAGTTTACGCATCGCTGGCCGTTATCATTCGATACGGCGTGCAGGCTGTTTCGCCCGATTACCGGTCTGTACATTTCCTCCCTTCCCACCTGCGCGTTCATGTCGCCAACAACGATTTTCACGTCACGCGGTGAGCAACCATCGTATGTTTGCTCTAACTGCGCGTAGAACGCTTCTTTCTCGTCATCGGGTCTCCCTTCGTGTGGGCAGTGGACGTTGATGATGCTGTAGTTGAAGAAACGGCCCTTAACTCTTAACATGCACATCCTTGCGTTGATCGGCTGCCACCCGATCACACGTTGTCGCATCTTGCCCAACACTATAAATCCTGTTCCCAGTTCATTGGTGGTGCCACAGCTTTGGTAGAAGGTAGCCGCTCGATGCCCGCTTTTCCACACTTTCTGTCCAGTCCAACAAAGTTCCTGCAACGCCACGATGTCGAAGTTGCGGGGATGTAGTTCGTCGTAGATTAACCTTGTCACATCCTGCGAAACCTAGTGACTTGCAATTCCATGTTCCAAGTTTCCAATCGTAGTCCTTATTTCGTCGCGTGGGTGTTTGCCGATTGTATCGAGTCGTATTTTCTCCTATGTTATTCGCAATGGGGATTTTTACGGGTGGCTTATTGGGCCTACGCCAACACTCCTGTCTCGCCGGAGGGCCATCGTGCCAGTTCTGTTTAACGTCCCAACCAACACTGGGACGACCACGCTGATGGGGCTACCACCTTGGATCTAGCTGGGCGTGGTGCAGCGTTTCTTACTCAGCCGCTGGATGCCAGAACAGACGCTGTTTGAGCCGCACCTCCTTGGTGAACAGACACTCGGATCGTACCTCCTCAATCTAGCTGATGTCAGAAGGACAACAGTGCCCAGGCTGCACTACCAGCTAAGCACACAACTCTTAGCTGGCGGTCTTTGTCATCGCTTAACCCGTGGAAGCATGAGGTAGGAACTTGTGAGGACCAGAGCTATATTGGACGCTCTCCTTATCGACTCACCGTTTTGCAGCCCATGTACGTCGTCGTGTTGGGGCTGAAATTACCGCCAGGTGGAAATCGACGATAGTAATCTCATTGTCTACCATTGGCGTATCTAGGATTTTTTCCTAGGGGGTGCCTAGGGGGTGCCAGTTTCAGTGGCTTCCAGGTTGCTTTTTTTAAGGAAATACCGATCCACCCTCAATTTCTTCCCGAATAACACATATGTTGTAGATGAGTCTATATGACTCTTATATGACCAAATTTTGTCACATTAGAGTCATACCGACTCATGTATGACATGTGTGCTACTAGGGTTAGTATAATGATATACTGCGTCACGCAATTTGTATTTTCAGTTTAAACTTAAGTACTTAACAATCATCGCGACAACCCCTGTTTTGTGGATTGAAAACAATCAGGTCCATTAGAATACATTTTCGAAGCAATTATTGAACTGTAAATCTCGGAAACTATAAAATATCCACAAATTTGCGTGTAACTTGTATTCATCGAGATATCCTCTTTGTTTTATTGCATGATAACAACCTTTATAAAAATAGTATTAAAGAACAATTTTAAGAAATATAAATACTTAAAATTGCAAAATCAGAATACATATTTGCATTTTTGATTTGACCACAAAATTAATGGCTAAAAAGCGTTTTATTTTTAATTAGTTGAAGATTATCACGTGAACACGAAAATACTTTTACAGAAAATTTTTAAGTATGATTCTCAAAACTACAAAATTCGCACTCGATTATCCTGAGTTCCGTTCTGAAGCATCACTAACATACCGTATACCGGGGTCAAATTGATCTCCGGGTCGAAATTGGTCAGACGTTTTCCCTATAGAAAAAACATATTTCAAATAGTTTTCTTCCAAGTATCGTAATGTAAGAATCGAATACTAATCGATATATGGAAGGAAATTATTCAAAGTATGTTTTATCTAACGAAAAAACGTCTGATCAATTTCGACTCGGAGATCAATTTGACCCCGGTTTACGGTGCTATCAATCCAGTTGAAACCCGGAATTTGGTGCAAGTGAATTTCGAATTTTTCATAGAGATTCTGATGTTTTTACCAAACACCGATTTCGACTGAATTGGTAATATATCTGGTGAATGGAGTGCTGTATAAGGCTGATTTTTTAAATAGTATTTATAGAATTCTGGAAGCCATGCTGCTTTTTTAGGATTTTCATCCATTTTTTGGACTTTTATTATTTATGCTATTCGGTATTCCTTCACCAATTCCTTCGAAAACTTCTTCGGAAATACTTTCATAAATCGCTTCTATAATTTTATTGAAAATTCTTCAGACACTTTCTTCTAGATTTCTTCAGTTTTTATGTAAGGAATTCCTGCAGCAGATGATTTCGGAATACCTTCGGCAATTCCAATGTTACTTGCATTGAACATTGATTTGAAAGTTTCATCAGCAAATCAATCGGAAATTTTGGCAACTTCGATTATTACTTATGGGAATTTCTTTGGTAATTCCTTTGGAAATTGATTCGGCAAATTTCTTAGTGATTTCCTTCGGGAATTTATTTGAAAAGAAAAACAAATTTGACGGTTCTTACAAAATTCTGTCACGGTGATTCTACGGCAATTACTTTTGGGGTTCTTTTAAAATTTTCTTCAGAAATTCCTTAAATGCTTTCGGAAAATTCTTTGAGAATTTCTTCGAATTTTTTTTAAGAATATATTTTGGCAATTTATTTTGAGATTGGATTTGGCCAATTTCTTTAAAAAGTCCTAATATTTTCTTCAGGAATTCCTCTGGTAATTCTTATATGATTTTTTTCGGCAACTACTTTGAAAGCTCTAGGGTAATTTTGATGGATTTTTCCAACAATTTCTTTGGGAATTTTTTTGGTAAGTTTTTCGTGAATTTCATAGGACTTTCTTTGACCAAGATCAGTTGAGAATTTCTGATTTTCGAATTCAGCAACTTTCGGGAGCAATAAGTATAAATACAATTAAATTATAAAGAATTTCAAAAATAATCACAATAAAATTGCCTAATTAATTTGCATAATAAGTGAAAAAGAAATTGCTATAATAATTTCAGAGGAATAGCCATTGATATTATAGAAAAAAAAGCCCAAAGAAATTGCTGATGAAATTCTTATCAAACTACCACAGAAATATTCAAAAAAACAACCATGTCGAAAGAAACCTCAAAGAAATGGCCATACTATGGTCTAGCGAATACGGAGTTGTAGGTTCAAATCCCACCAGAACGTGATTTTTTTCGTAAATCCATCACTCAATTTGTCAACTAGCAACATTATGTGCCTTCTAATTGATTACAACTTTACATTCCTGATATCGCTAGAGGTTTCTCTAGTAATACCTCCGATTTCTCTGGAAATTCCAACTATTCCCGAAATTCGATTAAGGATTCTTCTAGAGATTTCTACTGGAATTCCTTGAAGAAGCCCAAAAGGAGATCCAGGAGTAAAACCGTGCAGTGTAGAATTAGCATAAGTTAAAATACACAATAATAATAAAAAACGTGATTAATTTCTATAGTAATCCACAAATAAAAACTCTAGAGGAGTTCCTGGATGAGTCTCTAGAAAAATCCCTGGAAGGATCAAAGGCATTTCTGGAAGTATCCTAGGAAAACTGCTTAGAGGAATTCTAGCAAGAAGGCCAGGAGAAATCCCTAGAGGGGTTCCTGCAGGTTTCACAGTGAGAATTTCTTGACGAGGCCTAAGAGGCATTCTTGAAACATTAGAAGCAGCAGGAATCGCTTATGGAATCCCAGGAGGAGTTTCTGGATGAAAGTCAAGAGGATTTTCTGGAAGACATATTTGGAGAAATCCCAGGAAAAAAAACCATAAGGATTTCCAGGAGGAAACACTGAAGATACTCCTGAAGAAAGATTGCCTTGAACAATCCCAGCAAGTTTTTTAAAGGAATCCCTGGAAAAAATCTTAGAATAATTCCTAGAAGAATTTCGGAAGAAGTTACAGTAAGAAATTCTGGTGGAGTCCTAGGAGGAAGGCCAAGAGGTGTTCCTGGAGGAATCCCATGAGAAATTTATGAGAGAATCCTTGGATTAAATATCTTCGATAAAAATTCCTGGAGGATCACCGGAGAGCTTCTGAAGAAATCACAGGAAAAATCTCAGGAGGTATTCTTAAGAAGATTCTGGGGTGTATTATTGTGGAAATCTCAGCAGAAATCCTAGGAGGAATTTCTCAAGGAAACTATACAGGAATTTATAGCGAAACTCCATCGGGCATGCCTGGTGGAATCCAAAAAAAAATCCTTGGAATGCCAAGAGAAGTCCCTGCAAGAACCGGTAGAGGTATTCGGGAAGAATCTTTAGAGAAGGTCCCGAAGGAATCGCTGGAGGAATTTCTGAAGAAATGTCAGGAAGATTTCCCGGAAGAAAGCCAGCTATTTCTGCTAGGATAAATTCGTAAAGGAATCACTAGAAGAATTTCTGAAGGAATTGCTGGAAGAACCGCAGGAGGAGTTATTTGAGGTATTCTTGGAGGAAGGCCAAAGGGAGTTTCTGCAGGAGTTCCATGAGGAATTTCTGGAGCAGTTCCTGAATGAGTCCTTGGAGAAATCTCTGGTAGGACAACCAAAGGAATTTCTGCAAGAGTTCCAGGAAGATTACCTGGAAAGATCCCAGAAAAAAAGCCAAGAGAAAACTCTAGAAGCATCCGTAGCATTTCTGAACTACCACAGTGAGAATATATTAAGGAAGAATATCTGGAAGAACCACAGGAATTGCTAAAGGAATCCCAGCTGGAATATCTGGAGCAGCGCTTCCCAAAATCAGTTTTTGGGGCGCTTTTTCTACTCCTTTTAGCGAACCTGCAAGAGGCTGGTGCGCCGCGAAAACGGAGTTTATGAGTCTGGAGGAATTCCTAGAATTCCGGGAGATATCATAGAAGTAATTTCTAGAGAAATCCTAGAATCAGGAATGCCGGGGGTATCCCAAAGGAAGTTCCTCTAACAAATGCCCGGAGGAATACCTACAGTTCTCCTTTAAAGAATCGGTAAAAGTATACTGGAGGAATCCCTGATAGAATCGCAGGAGAAATTTCTTGCGGAATCTCAGGAAGATTTCTCGAGAGTATTGCAGCATGTAAGTATGCCAGGTGAAATCCCTAGAAGTATTTCTGAAGGAGTCCTAATTGAAATTGCTTGAAGAATTCCAGCTGGAATTTATGGAGGAATGCCAATAGAAGTTCTTGGAGAAATCCCATGCGGGATTTCTGGAAGAACCTCTAGAGGAAGTCCTGGTTAAATCCTTGAAGAAATCTCTGGAAGAGTCACCGAAGGGATTTTTAGAAAAATCCGACGGTGATTTTCTGGAAGAATTTCCGAAAGAACTTCCCTAGTAGGTACCACAGTGCGAATTTTTGGAGGAGTTCTAAGAGAACTTGCTGGAATCCTAGCCACAGTTCCAGGAGTAAGGCCAATAGCTCCTGGAGGAATTTCATGAGAAATTTCTGGAAGAACTCTGAATAAAATCTCTGAGGGAATTCCTGGAAGGATCACCGGAAGAACTTCTGAAAGAATCTCAGGAAAGTTGTCCTGAATAACCCCACCAGGAATTCCTGAAGAAATCCCAAGATAAATTTTTAGGAGAATCCCTAGCAGAATTCCAAGAAGTTCCATAGTAAGAATTTCGAAAGAAATCCTACGAAAAATTGCTGGATCAATCTCTGCAAAAATTTCTAGTATGTACAACCCCCGCATCAGAACTGCCTGGAGAAGAATCTAAAGGGAAGTTTATTAGAGAAATATCGGGAGGAATCCATAAACGAAGCCTAAAGAAATCACTGTACGAATGGATAAAGGTATTACAGGAGGAATCCATGGAGAAGTCTGCTGTTTGTTCTTACCAATATCCAGAACGCCAAAACGTACAACAGATATATAAGTAATTCCGGGTGTGTTTAAGTTTTATTCAAATGTGCTATTAAAAATATTGGAATATATTGTGTGAAATTTTAAGCTATAGGTGAGAGTATTGTGTTGTGGGCCCATATTTTTTTTTTTTTTTTTTTTTCCTTCTAAACCATAGGGGGATAATCTGCTCAACAGACACCCTAACAGAAGGTTAGGGTAGTGTAGGTCTGACAGGCCGTCTTCTACAACAAAAGTAAAATCCAGGACTACTCTCTCCTCGTACCCACTAAACCATTCCTATGGTCGCCAAACCCTACGTCTCTCCGGAACCACCAAGAAGGTATTGCTTCAGAGAGGGGCTAGTGCACATCGCACCCACAAGGTTAGCTGCGTAGCCTGCAGCAACGAACATCGATGACTCGCTTTGGAGAGTCCTTCACGGTAGCATGCTGGCGCTTAGCCAGTTTCCCGAGTGGTCCTCGCCACTCCCTTTGTCCTCGGAAGGCGGGCAGGGTCAACCCCGCCCGCGCCCTACTGCTGAGCGGACATCAAGAACTGATGCCCACGTGCAACCCGATCTGACCTGCCCGCAAAGGAAGGGTATCACTACCCTTCAGGCCCTATCAGATGCACCCGTAGGTTGCAGACAGCAGGATCTCACCTACCCCGACCCTTGCCGGGGACCCCTTTCCAACCGCGGGCTCGGATCCAACCCAGTAGACCGACGCCACGACAGCACCGCTACCGGGACTTCCACTCCGCGGCCACTTAATCGTTGTAAGGGTCGATCTCGACCGCAGGGCACCGGTATGACCTACGAAGCCGACTCCGAACCCCTGGACCACCTCTTGTACTGCATCTGGACTAGCCATTCTCCGAGTCCACGCGCCACCTCCTCTGTAGCTCCCAGACGATGTGGGTAATAGCCGTTGAAACGGCGTTCCAGCCAAACTCATCCCTACACATCCTCTGGACCAAGTTGTCCGGAGTTGTGTCCTCCCCGCATGTGGCAAGCATGCGGTCACGCATTGTGCGAAAACGCGGGCACACGAACAAAACGTGTTCCGCCGTTTCCTCTAAACCATTGCACACTGGGCATTCTGGAGAATCCGCATGCCCGAAACGGTGTAGATACTGTCGGAAGCAACCATGACCTGTAAGGACCTGCGTCAGGTGGAATGAAACTTCCCCATGGCGCCTATTAATCCAACTATCTACCCTCGGTATCAACCTATAGGTCCACCTTCCTTTGGTGGAACTGTCCCACGCGCGCTGCCATTTGACCATAGAGGCCATCCTGACAGTCCTGCGTATGCCTCTTGTGCCGCGCATTTCGAAGCACTCCATGTCCTCACTGATAAGAATGCTGATAGGCACCATACCAGTAATGACGCAGAGAGCGTCGTGTGACACGGTACGGTACGCGCTCGCAACCCTCAGGCACATAAGCCTGTAAGTACTTTCCAGCTTCCGTCGGTAGCATTTAGTACTTAGCGCGGTGCCCCACGCCGGGCCGCCATACCTAAGTATGGATGTAGCAACACTAGCCAGAAGCTTGCGCTTACTGGCGTACACCGCAGAGCTATTGGACATCATCCGGGACAGTGCCGCAATAGCTGTGGAGGCTCTTTTACAGGCATAATCGACGTGGCTACCGAAGGTAAGCTTATCGTCGATCATCACGCCCAAGTGTTTGACGGAGCGCTTTGACAGGATAGTACAGTCTCCTACACTGATCTCCGTCTGCTGCTCCGACTTCAGGTTGTTAACAACCGTCACCTCTGTCTTGTGGTGAGCCAGCTCCAGTTTCCTGGACCGCATCCACGCCTCCACAACTTTGATCGAGTGGTTGGTAGTCAACTTTACCTCCTCGATCGTTTCACCGTAGACTTCGAGCGTAATGTCGTCGGCAAATCCGACAATCACCACTCCCACTGGATACTCTAACCTCAACACCTCGTCGTACATGACATTCCATAACACCGGACCCAGGATGGAACCTTGCGGGACTCCTGAGGTTATGTGAAAGCACTTCCGACCCACCTCCGTGTCGTAGACTAGTACACGATTCTGAAAGTAACTTCCGAGAATCTTGTACAGGTACTCCGGTATCCCCAGACGCAAGAGCGCATCGGCAATAGCAGACCAGCTGGCGCTATTAAACGCATTCCTTACATCCAGAGTCACTACCGCGCAAAAGCGAATTCCCCTCCTCTTAGGCTCGAGTGCTTTCTCGGCAGTTTTTGTAACCGACAAGATAGCGTCTACGGTGGACCTCCCCTTCCGGAAGCCGTACTGGTTACTCGAAAGGCCATTTTCGCCCTCGGTGAACCGCAACATTCTATTGAGGATGATCTTTTCGAGCACCTTCCCCGCCGTGTCAATCAAGCATATTGGTCTATATGCCGACGGGTCTCCGGGTGGTTTCCCCGCCTTTGGCAATAGTACCAGGCTCTGCCTCTTCCAAGCTTCTGGGAAAACTCCCTCGTCCAGGCATTTCTGCATAGCAGACCTGAACATCTCGGGAGCCTCTGCAATAGCTACTTTTAAGGCCAGGTTCGGAACTCCGTCCGGACCTGGGGCCTTACCTACGCTAAGGGACTTAGCTATCCCCGCAAGTTCCACATCGGTGACCCTCTCCTCATCGCCAGCCCCAGTCCCCGGCTGTCCTACGAAAGGAGGCCAAGGACTAGGATCATGACGCGGAAAAAGTCCTCCAATGATCCCCTCCAACATCTCTGGAGATTGCTCTGTAGGAGCCATCACACCTCTCGTCTTGGCCATAACGATCCTGTAGGCGTCACCCCACGGGTTCGTATTGCCACTCTGACAGAGACCCTCAAAGCAGGCCTTTTTGCTTGCTCTTATCTCGGTCTTAAGCGCGGCTTTTGCAGCGGCGAACACCACCCGCCGTTCGTTTCGCTCTTCCTCTGATCGTGCTCGCTGCATCCGCCGCCTAGCCCGTAGGCAGGCGCGGCGCAGGTCCGCAATCGCGTCGGTCCACCAGTAAGCCGGTGGCCTCCCATTTCTAGGGTGGACTCGCCTAGGCATGGTCGCATCACACGCACGTGAGAGCACCGCTACCAGCTCGTCGCCGTCTAAACCGATTAAGTTTCGCTCACGGCGGAGCGCCTCCCTAAATACCCCTTCGTCGAAGTATGATGTCTTCCACCTGCGAGGGCTTGGCCTTGGCCTAGCCGCCTCTTCTTCTATCCGCTGTCTGCTGTTATTGTAGTCGATACTGTAGCGAACCGCCAGGTGGTCGCTGTGAGTGTAGCCATCATCTACTCTCCAGTTCGAACTACTTGTTAGGCCAGGACTACAAAAGGTCACGTCAATAATTGACTCCGCTCCGTTTCGACTAAAGGTACTCTTGGTACCGACATTAGCCAAGTCGACATCTAAGATGGCCAGTGTTTCTAGCAGGATCTGACCCCGCTGGTTCGTGAAACGGCTTCCCCATTCCACGGCCCAGGCATTAAAGTCGCCCGCTATTACCACCGGCCTTCGCCCTGTTAGCACGGTCGTTAAGCGGTCCAGCATTTGCGTGAACTGCTCGATCGGCCACCGCGGAGGCGCATAACAGCTACAGAAGAAGACCCCGTTAACTTTGGCGACCACGAAGCCCTCATAGGTAGTAGACACCAACTCCTGAACGGGGTATTTACCCGTCGTCCATATCGCCGCCATTTTTCTGGTCCCATCCGCGACCCAGTTGCCGTTGCCGGCGGGTACTCGGTATGGGTCCGATATGATGGCGATATCCGTCTCCCACTCAGAAACTGCCTGACAAAGCAGTTGCTGAGCCGCATCACAGTGGTTCAGGTTCAGCTGCGTTACCTGCACTGTGATTTGTTGTTCACTGCGGCTTTCTTGAAGGCCGGGCACCTTGGACCACCCATCGGATGTCTGTTGTTCGTGGATTTCCCGGTACAGATCATGCAGATGGGCGGACTCGTGCAGCTTTGGGCCTTATGACCTTCAGCGCCGCATCGCCTGCACAGTTTGCGCCTGTCGGGGCCTTTGCAGTCCCACGACTTGTGTCCTGGTTCCAGACACCTGAAGCAAACCTCTGGTGGCTCGTGGAATGTCAGGTGACATACACACCAACCCACCTTTATGCTCCCTACTTTAACGGACTTTTTGACGTCCGCCACAGGTAGCTGAACCAAAGCTATCTGTGTCCCTGCTGGCCCTTTCCGTAGCTTAACGGCTGCGGCGGCCACCTGCACATCGCACTGTTGCCGCAGTGCCGTGACGAGCTCTTCCACTTCGGTGATCTCATCGATGTCCTTGACCTTCAGAGTCGCTTCATGTGTCAGAGCCCTCACCTGCACACCCTCACCAAGGACCTCTTCTGCCAGCCTCTTATAGGCGGCGCCCTTGTGCTCCTTCTGGCGCTTCAGCTCCAGGATCATCTCGCCCGTACGAGTACGTCTAATACTGCGTACGTCGGCTCCAAGACCCTCAAGCTTGGCGTCGCTTCGCATCATCTTCAAGACGTCCGAGTACTTGGACTGTTCCGTCTTGATGACGATAGCGTCGCCTTTCTCGCGCTTGGCACCTGCCCTCCTACGCCTTGGCTTGGCGTCCTGCGCTACTACCTGCGGATTCGCCTTCTTCTTCCTCTTCCGCTCTACCTTCGTCCAAGGGGGGTCCACCCCTTGGATCGCCCTACTCTGTGGCTGTTGAGGGCCCACTAGCGGTCGCAACCCCTTGTTCCCATCGTTCCGGGACGGGCCAGCCTTTTCAGGCCCACCCTTCCCAGCTTTCCGGGAACCCTGGCTGGGGTCCGACCTTCCGGCATTATTACCGACTTTCGGGGTAATGATTCGCCTGGCCTTGCGGGCACCGCCAGACAGCTCCTCGCCTGACGGTTGCCTCGCCCGCTTCTGCGATTGCTTGCCCCGTTTGTCGCGAGCAGTCGCTTCCGCCTTATTCGGACTTCCTGCGAAGGAGAAGGCCTCCGTTTGGGTAAACTTCGGCACTTTCTCATTTGCAGGCTCCGCTGCTGCAGCAGTCAGCAACGCGAGTGCCGCGTGCTCCTGCTTGGCATCGTCGATCGACGCCCTAAGTCGAAGCAAGGCCGTTTTCAGGTCCTTGCTTATATTCGACTTAGTGGACGCAAAGTCGATGATTTTGCCAAGCTGCTGCTCAGCCACCTCTATTGCGGACCGTCCTTTGGATCCTCGGTTGACGGCCCTCAACAACCACGCTCCGTCCATAACCTCCACCGGCTGGCTTGCCGGGAAGTGGACTGGAGCACCCACGCTTGAGCTGCGTACGCAACTCCCAGCGCCTATCTCCTCACTTCTCCTTGTCGGAGATCTCATCAACCCGCTTCTTGCGAAGGGGTTGATCCCACCACTACTACCTGCTACACTTGATTTCTGTATTGGTTTGTTACTCATATTTTATTCCCACGAGTCGCACGAGAAAGAATGTCCACCACGCCAGAGCTCTGCATTAACGCGGTAAGGGACAGCTTACTGTGGGGGGTGCCCAGGTGCCCCACAGGCTCCGTTAAAGATCGAGCATCTTTTTCACCCCCTCGATCACTCATTCCTCGGCACGGGTCGCTTGACACCTTGAATTGGGGTTAGTAGTCCTATTCTTAGCCGGCAACTACGCGGCTGACTCGCAAGCGGGGGGGTGCGTCAGGCCCCAGGACATCCGTCCCTGCTGCCCATATAGCCGAGGCGGTAAATGCACGGGTATTCAGCATGACCATGCTGAGGGTGACGGGTTCGATTCCCGGTCGGTCCAGGATCTTTTCGTAAAGGAAATTTCCTTGACTTCCTTGGGCATAGAGTATCTTCGTGCCTGCCACACGATATACACATGCAAAATGGTCATTGGCAGAGGAAGCTCTCAGTTAATAACTGTGGAAGCATGCTTTGTCCCAGGAGGACGTTACGCCAAGAAGAGGAGAGGATTGTGTTGTTCCTTGCTATGCATGGATCGCTCCTGATGGGGTGAGTAAATATTGCAGCATAATCGATCGCGTTCGCCATTGTCTCGCACGGAAACGAAAACTATAGATGCGCGGGTGCTTAGTTTTGTGTTGTTTCTTGTTGTGAATGCATATGGTTTGGAAGTTTGGATTATTGGTTTGTCCTTTGTCGCGTTCGGTTTATTTCTGTGTGGAATGGGCTTAAAGCTTCTGCTCCCTAATGGAATGGAGACGCGTGACAGAATTGTTTTATTAATCATGTTTTTGGTTAGAAAAAAGACACCGGTTGTGCGCGAAACTTACTGTGTATTGATCCATTGTCAGATCACATCACCAACCATAGGTGACTCCTAGAATGACAATGTATCTTACCCTACTAACAAAAAATCCTTCCCAAGACAATCGTGAAGACACTGGGATTCTCGGTGTCTATTACAACGGTTGTCTTACTCACTTTCCCTTCCCTCCTCGATGACCGTAAGAACGTGGCCAGCGCCGTTATTGATATTACTTGTGAGTTCTGGAACTGTGCACATTGAGAATAGTAACCTAGTCCCAAGCCCTATTCATTGGTTCCTTGTGCAATTTCGATTGCTCTGGTCAATCACGGAGTAGCAACTACGAATTGTGCGGTCATTTATGCTCATGCTCATGCTCATGAAATTTTAAGTTTTAGGTGACTATCAAGGAAAAATTCTAAGGGGTGCCAAATTTGTTCTAGGGGGTGCCAGGCACCCCTGGAACCCCCCCTAGCTACGCCAATGTTGTCTACGGGGAATCGATCAAAGAGATGGAGCTGGCTACTGTTCATTTGGTTGTGTGTGGAGCAGATGAGCATTAGTAAACTGGGATTGGCTCATGATAAAACCGGTAGTCGGACTGCACATCACCTCGAAGAGCTTCGTCAATCACTTCGGGATAATGATCAACGAATTGCTTACTTTTGGTAGCCCTGTTAATTTTGTCTGCAAAAGAGTCACTACAGGTATTGGTTCATACGTAGAACTGTCTGGTTGGCATCAATGGCGAGGTGCGGAAGATTGACCCCCAAGTTGATTGCGAAAGTAGATAGTTAGGTCAGAAGGCGTCAAGGGGAAGTAACATTCCACCTGACTCAGGTCCTTTCGAGCCATGACTGCTTCAGACAGTAGCTCCGAAGAAACTGCGGAACACGTTTTGTTCGTCTGCTTACGGTTTCGCACTGTGCGAACATGGTTGCACATGTAGTGGGGACACGACTCCATATAATATTGTCCAAAGGATGTATAGAGTCATGGGAGGCTGAAACACCGTTTCTTCGACTATCGCCGACATTGTTTCGGAACTACAAGGGGGTGGCGGGTGGACTCAAGAAGACCTAGTCACTCGTAACCAAAGCGAGGTGTCAGGGTTCGGATGTTGGATGCGCAGGTCACAGCAATGCCCTGCGGTTGAACTCCACCACTCCACCCTTCTATCGGATAGATGATTGCGCGGAAGACGTCCTGGCATGTCGCTGTAGCTCTTTCAGTCTACTGGGATGGATCCGACAAGCTAGTTCTTGATAATGTCGAGCGAGAAGCAGGCGTGATGTCGATCCTCCCGTCTTCCGAAGATATAGGGAGTGGTGATGCTAATTAAGAAATTATGTCATATCTTGGAGTCCTCCTAGAAGAGCGAGTGGCGAAATCCTTAGCAACAAGACTAGTCAGCTAACTTACAGGGCGCGAGCTGCACTAGTCTCTCTTCGAAGCAGCCTCATTTGGTGGTAGAAAAAGTAGTCCCTCCGTTGGCGTTGGAAAAAGTCCCATTGATTAATTTGACTTTATTACAAAAACTTTCAGCCCTTGGCTGGTTCGTCTCTTCAACCGAAAAAGTTACACGTCCCCACTACCTGAGCTTACTTCTCAGGTGTCCGTTGAGCAAAATTCCTAATAGAACGAAAAGTCAGAAGCTTTGTTTCGAATGTTTGAATAAAATACTTAACAAAGTCCGTTCATGTCCACGCAAGCGAGGAAAATCTCACTTTATATGGTGCCGTTGCATGCGTGATACCTTTGAATGGAGCCTCCGAACCTGTGTGCGTAGCAAGCATAATTTTCGTCAATTTGTTCGCTGTCGATCGACCGCATGCTATCATTCAACATTAAAACATGCGAGATCATCGAGCCGTGAACAGCATTGGTCTGGGTCTGGCTGGGCAGGCAGGCTGCACCCACGTCTGTTGAATCCATTCCAATGCTCCGCAGTGTCAAAGGAAGACAAGTTGACAACAGCGGGTGGTAGAATGATTCCCAGGGGTGAGGAGCACAATGGGTCCCTTTCGCTACACACATCGTCGACGTCCCAATAATACGCATCCCATATACGCGGTTGGCGGTAAAAAACGACGAAGCAAAAGTTTGCATGATGCAAAAACGCACAATTAAGTGTGCACGAAAAAATCACTCAACCGAGGAATATACGTTATAAATTTTAATATCTACAGGGAGCACAATAATAATAAATATAATTATGTTGTCACCCTTTATGAGCTGTGAAAGCGTCTCGATTTGTAGTCCTATCGAGCACATTTTTGTGACTATTTTGTATAGCCAGTCCAGCCAGACCAGTCGTGACAGTAGTGGCGCAGCTAGCGAGAGAAAAAAAGCAAATTTCGTTACCACCACACCACCCGGAAGCGCGTGTGGCATCGGCGAGGATGTTCATTTGGAAATAATTGTATTTGCCGATTGACGCCCCTGCTGGTTGGCTGCCTCGCGTGCAAGTGTCGTTGGCGTCGCGTCGTGCCTGGTGCAGTCAACCGGGCTGTGGCGGCGGCGGCGGGCGACATAAAACGCGAAGGCTATGCAAAATTTGTCGAAAGGGTGTTGAATATCCACGCGATGTATTAATGGGATTAGCGCTTAATCCTTCATCACGGCTCGCCTGATTCTGGTTGCGGTTTGTCCCACGAGTAGCAGCGGTTGGTCGTGCCTGTTGACTAAAACGTGACAACAGCAGCTTATGTAATCCGAATAGATGTTATTTATATTATTTAGTTTACATGAAGTGATTAAAAATGCCCAAATGAACTGTAACAAATGGACACATACATCCGAGCTCATGCTGGGGGTTGTTAAAGGATGGGTAATGCACAATATTCTTACTTTGCGTATCTGAAAGATTTAAGATTAAATAGTTTTCAGTCTAAGCCTTTTATCCAAAAACTTCTGTTCCTGCCTCGCCGAGATAAATACTAATAACTAAAGAGAAAACCGGGAAACTAACTCCTTTAAAAAGTTTGGTCGTATACTTATAGGCAAAATTTGAAAACATATTTTCGTACCATTAGAAATGGGAACAATTAAAAAACAAAACACTACTTAATTTAATTCTTTTTTTTTTTAATATATTTTTCAATGTATTTCATAATAATGATATTAAGAAATAATAAAAAAATATGTATATGTATAATGTACTAGTCCACGTTGGTTGACGAAATGAAATAAATAAATAGATACTTGGTGGACTACCGCTCGTAGCGGTGAGTCTATGCCGAATGAAGCATTCACCTGCACTGATCCTCATCCTCAGCCAATAGCTTCCAGTCGCCCTGAACGCTCTTAGGTCCTCATCAACTGCAAAAAGCCAACTTGTAGGCTGCCGTCTACGAAGATTACAGGTCCTTCCTAGATCTCTTCTGAATATAGTTTTAGCTTACCGTTCGTCCAGCATACGTGGCTGCTTCATACCGAGTCATCTCACTAATGCCATGGCCTGACCGACATTTCCCACCAGCAATCATGTACTTGATCTTTTATTAATCTTAAATCTAATCCTCACACACTTCTTCTTAAAAAGTATGATCGCCTCTTCCAAGGTCCGACGGTCGATCTCGATGATGTCGATATCATTTGCAAAGCCCAGGATCATATGCGACCACGTCACAATGGTTCCGATCCTTTGCAAACCGGCTCTCCTTATCGCTCCTTCCAGTACTATGCTATAAGTAAGTTTGGAACAGCTTCGCCCTGCTTCAGCCGTTGGGGGTCACGTACCATGACGATGACACCCGCAGTTCCGTGGGCAGCATAGTGGTCCCATGTTCTATAAGAAACCCTATTAACATGTGACTATTATGCTGAACACGGCACGGCACGGCACGGTGTCTCACAAGGATAAGCTCAACGCATCCCGCATCGGCTTCGGGCCGCGAGCCGAAATATGCAGGGATAATGACGGAGGCCTCTTGACGGACGGACGTGAGGTGATCGAAAGGTGGAAGCAGCACTTCGATCAGCACCTGAACGGCGTGGAGAACGTAGGCACGGGTGAGAACGACGACGCCAGTGCAGCGGAGGACAGAAATGAACCAACTCCCACGCTGAAGGAAGTTAAGGATGCCATTCACCAGTTCAAAACCAACAAAGCAGCTGGCAAGGATGGTATCGCAGCTGAACTCATCAAGATGGGCCCAGAAAAGTTCGCCACCTGTCTGCATCGGCTGATAGTCAGGATCTGGAAAACCGACCAGCTACCGGAGTAGTGCAAAAAAAGGGGTAGGTAATCTGCCCCATTCACAAGAAAGGCGACCATTTGGAATGTGAGAACTTCAGGGCGATCACTATTTTGAATGCTGCCTACGAAGTGCTATCCCAGATCATCTTCCGTCGTCTGCCACCTAAAACGAATGAGTTCGTGGGAAGTTATCAGGCTGGCTTCATCGACGGCCGGTCGACAACGGACCAGATCTTTACCGTACGGCAAATCCTCCAGAAATGCCGTGAGTAACAGGTCCCAACGCATCACCTGTTCATCGACTTCAAAGCGGCATACGACAGTATCGACCGCGCAGAGTTATGGAGAATCATGGACGAAAACAGCTTTCCTGGAAAGCTGACTAGACTGATTAAAGCAACGATGGACGGTGTGCAGAACTGCGTAAGGGTTTCGGGTGAACTATCCGGTTCATTCGAATCTCGCCGGGGACTGCGACAAGGTGACGGACTCTCATGCCTACTCTTCAACATCGCTCTGGAAGGTGTGATGCGACGAGCCGGGCTCAACAGCCGGGGAACGATTTTCACTAAATCCGGTCAATTTGTGTGCTTTGCGGACGACATGGACATTATCGCTAGAACATTTGGAATGGTGGCATAGCTGTACACCCGCCTGAAACGCGAAGCAGCAAAGGTCGGACTGGTGGTGAATGCCTTAAAAACAAAGTATGTACATGCTGATAGGCGGAACCGAACACAATCGGATCCGTCTGGGTAGTAATGTTACGATAGACGGGGATACTTTCGAGGTGGTGGAGGAATTCGTCTACCTCGGATCCTTACTGACGGCTGACAACAACGTGAGCCGTGAAATTCGGAGGCGCATCATCAGCGGAAGTCGGGCCTACTACGGGCTCCAGAAGATTCGCGGTCGAAAAAGATTCACTCACGCACCAAATGCACCATGTACAAGACGCTAAGAAGACCGGTGATCCTCTACGGGCACGAGACATGGACCATGCTCGAGGAGGACCTACAAGCACTCGGAGTTTTCAAGCGACGCGTGCTAAGAACGATTTTCGGTGGTGTGCAGGAGAACGGTGTGTGGCGGAGAAGGATGAACCACGAGCTCGCTGCACTTTACGGCGAACCCAGCATCCAGAAGGTGGCCAAAGCCGGAAGGATACGGTGGGCAGGGCATGTTGCAAGAATGCCGGACAACAACCCTGCAAAGTTGGTGTTTGCAACTGATCCGGTTGACACAAGAAGGCGTGGAGCGCAGAGAGCACGATGGGCGGACCAGGTGAAGCGTGACTTGGCGAGCATTGGGCGCGACCGAGGATGGAGAGCGGCAGTCACAAACCGAGTATTGTGGCGTACTATTGTTGATTATGTCTTGTCTTAATGATGTTGAACAAATAAATGTAATGTATGTAAGTGTCTCACAAATCAGTCTAATCAGCTTCGCCGGAAAACAATGTACGGTCATTATCCGTTATAACTCGTTTTTATTTACTGCATCGTACGCCGCCATGAACTCAATAAACAGATGATGGATCTGCAAGCTGAGCTGCAAAACGGTGAGTCGATAAGGAGAGCGTCCAACATAGCTTTGGTCCTCACAAGTTCCTACCTCATGCTTCCACGGGTCAAGCGATGACAAAAGTCACCAGCTAAGAGTTGTGTACTTGGATGGTAGTGCAACCAGGACACTGTTATTTTTCTGACTTCAGATAGATTGAGAAGGTACGACCTGAGCGTCTGTTCACCAAAGAGGTGCGGCTCAAACAGCGCCTGTTCTGGCATCCAGCGGCTGAGTAAGAAACGCTGCACTACGCCCAGCTAGATCCAAGGCGATAGACCAATCCTGAAAGACGAAAATTTTCACGAAAGTCAAATAATTTATTTCAGTGTCTATCGTCCCAAATGTTCATCATAAAAACAACACCGCGTTCATTTACTAATAAATGCTCAAATGAACTTACGCCAATTTTTTTTTTAAATTTTGAGTTACAACATTTTTCGTTTGTGTGTGTCTTATTCGAACTTTTGCCCCACCACTGGGGCAAATGTTCTAATCAAGTGTTTGTGGAATTTCGTTACCCGTAGTACACTATTTTGACACTTTGGTAAAAGGAATACACAAAACCAATAAATATTTGACGTTGAAACTGGAATACACTTTAAAGTTCGATCTTGATTTTACCCAAATCATGGTTAAATTTATTTCACCAAAAATTAGTAGTTTTCCGCCAGCTTTAGTGAAAACAACTTTTTTTAAACTTTGGTCGAATTTTCTCACTGATTCCATCATTTCTAGAGATAATGTGGACATTTTACAGAATATTAGGTTTTTACCTTAAGTTGCCATATGACTCGAACTTTTGCCCCACAGCTCGAACTTTTGCCCCACTATGCGTAAAATATGATTTCCAAATCTTTTTTGCAAAAAGTTATACATGCTAAAGCATCTTCAAAATATACCTAGTTACGCCCCAAAATAAAATATCGAATTCAATTTCATTACAATTTCATTCCATGCTTTGGACCATCGCATATTACAATTTTTTGATCAAAAACCAACATTTTGTCAAAACCTTTCGAAATATTGATCAATTTTCTTAATTTTTGGAGTGAAAGACTCTTTTTCAAAAAGGCTTCGAACAACCTTGACACCCGAAAAAAATAATTTGAATTGAGCTAAAAAACTTCAAAAGAAACTCTTGCCTCACTCGAACTTTTGCCCCACTTTACTCTACGTCCGAGCAGCCGGAGACGAGAGTAAACCAAACGAGAATAAAAACAACAAAACAGCAGGCAAGGATGGTAGCACTATGGGCCCGGAATAGTTTCGAAACAGTGCCAAACCCAGCAAATCATACTGTAAAAGTCACATTCCCTTTTCGAACGCTTTTTCTGAGGATAGCTTTTCCTAAAACCACAAAGAAATATTATCGTAATCAATTTACCAATCGATCAATAAGCAGTAAATAAACCAAAACGCCTCTGACAACCAGATTAAATATCAAATAGCCGATTGCGGAGCAAAGTGCGTGGCTCGGTTTCCTCGGACTGCCGTAAAATATTCAAATGGGCTGTTAATAAATTTAAAGCGCTTAGGTGTAATAAACGGGCAATACAATAGGAACGGCAATATGTAAACAACGCACCACGTGCAAAGTTCGACCGTTCCGTTGTGAGTGAAGGGGTTGAGGTTGGAAGCTAAGCTCGCTCACACGATTAGACCAGACCGATAAGGCCCCACTCGAAGTTTATCGCAGTCAGAATGCCCCCCTCGGCAAAGGATGCACGGTCTTTTAGATTTATTAGCTAGATTTATACGCTAAGTTTCAGAACGCAGCGCAGCGACATCATCGCTTTTGACGATTCGATTTATGGCAAAAACCTCGTAAAAGAAAGGTTTATTATCCTCCCGAGAACGGTGCTGAATGTAGTGCCGTGCATCTCCAGAGGAGGAATTTTAATTGTGTAGCTTCCAGATCGAGCACCTTGCTGGGTTTGATGTGATCTCGGATTTGTGCTATGTAGATTCGGCTGGTATATGGAGCTCCTTGCCGCTGCTGACTTTAGCTATCAATAATCGATTTTTGACTCGTCGTAAATTAGCGTTTATAGGGCATTCCATGACGAAGCTTTGTAGTAAGCCGGTATCCCTTAAATCCCATTTCGGAGGAAGATACACGAATCGATACCTGTGGAAGAAAGTTCGTCCAATGAAAACTCATCAAAATTGATTTCAATCGTTACAAGAGAATGTGTTTCAATAATTGATTGTAATTAAATGTACTTGTTGAACACAATCATGGTGGAATCTGCTAGCGATTCATTATAAATATTTTATTGTCAAGTGCGTAATTGTTTCCAAAAAAAGCACTGCCATGTTATTGCATTCAATGTAAGCCAACAACCGGTCAATGGGGTTTTCAGGAGCCGCAATAAACACGACAGTGAAACCAAGCAGGAAAGTGTACAATATGGATGTGTACCGCACATGTCCAAGCTTTTGTCATTCATCATACCATGTCGAACGTTATTAATAATCCATCAACATGGAATGGTTTGTTGCAGATACTTAAAGAGCTTCTGGTGAGTGAAAACGCTTCCACAAAAACTCTATGAGAAAAGTTGGGTTTGTTTACTGATACCGTGATTTCGCTTGAAAATGATCACTTTTCGTAGTTTTTCGCGCCTAATTTTTAAATATTATCGTTTTTCGATATGATTAAACTCAATGCTTTAAAACAAGTACGACCAGGGTGATATTTATCAGTCAGTGAAATTCCTTTGTATATTCTGAAAATATTTGCACCTGAATTAACCTCCCACGAATGCGAAAAACTATTCGAAACTTTTACAAGTTTACTTGAAGCGCCCTGTACCGTCCAGGGGCTGCATTAAACACTACACGGAATGTGATATCTTTCATTTCATTACAGTCCGACGACATCTTTTTAATAAACTATATTGAAGTATCACAATCCATCACTTATCTTATATTACAACGATTCACTTTTTCTCCTTAGTATTGTTCTAGTCTTTCCTAACAACTTTTAACAAATTACATTACACTTTTCACTTAATTCGTATCACCTAAGTCCTTGCTTTCGTACTAACTACAGCCTTTATTTGGACAGTATCTAAAGGTGTCCCACATGGGAGCTCAAGACTTATCCGATGTGCTGCCTGCATTAACGTTGTCACCGAACTCCCCCGACTGAAGCCAAAGCCTCAGTATTTATAGCCTAAATTTCCTAGCAATGCCCGAACCAGCTTGGGCGTGTCTAAAACTCCTACCAGCACTCTCGTCTTGCCGAAATAGTCACAATACTTCCTAACAATGCCCGAACCAACTTGGGCGTATCCAAAACCCTACCAAAAGTAAATACTCAAAGTCCAAAACCTAGTACTCTACCTATCCTACTCGTCATTATCATCATTACCATCATCATCGTTATCGTCGTCAACCCAACCAAGCGTAATCAAAACTGTACCATACCAACCGGACCCAACGTGTACGATCATGAACAACGTATCGCTGCGCGATCGTTGCCCCGGCCGACCAACCGTCCGTCGTCACATGAGCGATGATTCATAAAACCAGGTCAGTAATGTATGGTGCGATTTTTCTAGCTGCCGAAATTTTGCGCGTTAGTTACGATGGGCATTGATATTGGCGTAAATTGAAGTTCAAGCACCTGGGCAGTTGTTCTTATGGGAGTGTGGGGTGGAATGCACTTTTATCATTTGAATTAAATTTTAATATCGGAGTGTGTGGGATATTTAGGTCTATGCACTAAATCTTTAGTTATTTAACTTTAAAGTTAACCTTCCAGAACGCGCGCCATCAAACAATCGAAACTGTACCGCGCTCGCGCTGTATACGAAAAGCGAGGTTTTTTGGTAGTGTTGTACTTTTTACAACAGCGCGCGTGCTGAAGGGTTAAATGAATCCTAAGAAAACGCCTGAAAGCATGCATTTTTTTTTACAGAATACATGTATGTGATTACTTCCAAATAATATGATTTTATAAATAAATTTTAATATTTTAGGAGTTTGGATGGCGAAATCGGGCTTATCGAATACTTGGAATACTTGAAATCTAGAAACATTCATTCAAATACATGACACTGCCTAGTAACCACGCAGTTGAAGCTGTACTTATTGCATAAATAACGCACTATATTGACATGCATTACCCAAGTAATCACGATGCTGAAGCCTTATTGCATGCAGATATACGGTGTATTTAGAGCAATCATTACTTCATATGCAAACTTAAGGTTTATATATAGTGGATTTGGACAATTATAGAATCAAATTAACATCATACTGGTATAATCTTAGTTAGGTCGCATAGTTGCCCATTTCCACTTTAAATCAACCTTGAGTGTTCATGCAAAGTAATGATTGCTCTAAATATACCGTATATACTTCCGGCCCCTGACCTCCAAGAGATTGAGGAGGAGGTTGGCCGGTTGAAAAACAACAAAGCCGCTGGAGCAGATCAACTACCAAGCGAGCTTCTAAACTACGGTGGAGAAGCACTGGTGAGAGCACTTCACTGGGTCATTACCAAGATATGGGAGGAGGAAATATTACCGGAGGAATGGATGGAAGGTATCGTGTGCCCCATCTACAAAAAGGGCGACAAGTTGGATTGTGGGAACTACCGCGCGATCACACTACTGAGCGCTGCCTACAAGATACTCTCTCAAATTTTATGCCGCCGTTTATCACTGATTGCAAGAGAGTTCGTGGGGCAATATCAGGCTGGATTCATGGGTGAACGCGCTACAACGGACCAGATGTTCGCCATCCGCCAGGTGTTGCAGAAATGCCGCGAATACAACGTGCCCACACGTCACTTGTTCATCGATTTCAAATCGGCGTATGATACAATCGATCGAGAACAGCTATGGCAGATTATGCACGAATACGGATTCCCGGAACTGATACGATTGATCAAGGCGACGGTGGATCGAGTGATGTACGTAGTTCAAGTATCAGGGACACTCTCGAGTCCCTTCGAATCTCGCAGAGGGTTACGGCAAGGTGATGGTCTGCTTGCTGTTCAACATTGCGTTGGAAGGTGTAATAAGGAGAGCGGGGATAAACAAGAGTGGGACGATTTTCACGAAGTCCGTTCAGCTGCTTGGTTTCGCTGATGATATTGATATTAAAGCTCGAAAATTTGAGACGATGGCGGAAACGTACATCCGACTAAAGAGTGAAGCCAGGCGAATCGGATTAGTCATTAATGTGTCGAAGACAAAGTACATGATGGCAAAAGGCTCCAGGGAGGAATCACCGCGCCCGCTACCCCGAATTTATATCGACGGTGATGAAATCGAGGCAGTTGAAGAATTCGTGTACTTGGGCTCCCTGGTGATCGCCGAAAACGACACCAGCAGAGAAATTCAGAGGCGCATTGTGGCAGGAAATCGTGCTTACTTTGGAATCCGCAGAACTCTACGATCGAATAAAGTTCGCCGTAATACGAAGTTAGCTACACTAGTTTACAGCATTTTTGGAATCTGTAAACTGATGATCGTTTCTGGTGTAGAATGATGCCCTAAGTTCGAAAACGCGAAGGCAAAAAATTAGAGTAGAGCGGAAATTTTTTCGACTTTCCATACAAGGATGATGCTTTTAAATCGATGTCACACCTCTCATTCTCCATAATCAATGCTCCGATTGAGCTGTTTTTTTACAGCAACTCGCCTACATATGATATGTCAAATAAACGTTGGGAAAGAATTTTGAAATTGTCTTTTTCTAATTGAAAAAAAAAATACATTTACATATTTTTGGAAAATTTTCTAAAATTTAAGGAGACCGTCCCCAAAACTAGTCAATATATTGAATTTCATCAATCTGTCGCAAAACCTGCATTCAGATGATCGAATTGTATTATATTCAGCTTTTAATTTATGGAAAATGATTTCAAATTGGCTGAACAAAACGCAAGATTTTTGAATTTTATTAAATTCCATATTTTAAAAAGTTGTAAAACTCGATATTGATCTGAAACTCAAAAACTATTCTACTTTAAATTTTTTGAAGTACGGTTTCGAAATCAGCGCTAAATTATGCTTCAAAAATTTTTATTCGTTGACTGAAGTTCACGACTTTCGTTTTATTTTGTAAACTAGTGCTATCTACAAATCGCTGATTAGACCGGTTGTCCTCTATGGGCACGAAACATGGACCCTATCAGGTATCAGAAGGCCGGCTCCAGAGGCACGTTATCCTCTATTTGGGACATTTGTGCCATCGCCAAAATAACAGCCTATTTCATCATCTACCTGAGGGAAAAGGAAGGAAAAAGGATTTGGATGGTGATAGGGACAGGTAGGGAAATAGGAAAAATCCCCTGGAAGAGGGTACTAACGCACAAGCGTACCACAATGGGTTCAAACAGCGCCCTGAAAAGGGCACTGTAATAACGCATAAAGCGAAAGAGAGCCTATAGCTCTTTACCACAGCGGGTTAAGAACAACAGAATATCCTGATGATTCAGGTTTCTGAAGTCAGTTTCACTTAATAAGTGTTTACCGAATACTCGGAAACGCAGTTGCACGAAAACTGGACAGTTACATATCAAATGATACGAAGTTCCATAATCGGATTCACAGCTATCACAGGCAAAGGAATCAGCTTGCTGAATATTCGCCATGTGATAGCTGAGTCGGCAGTGGCCAGTCAATGCTTTGACCAGCATGCTGCAATTCTGCTTAGACAGATTAGTTAGATACTTCGCCACCCGTAGAGATGGCTCAGCACTATACAATTTGGTTTGACGACATGACTCCAAACTATTCCAATATTGTCTGTGTTGAGTGACAGCCCAGGTGTGAATCTGAAGCTTAATCCAACACTTCGATATCGGAATAGCTGGCTCAGGGCCAATGAAGTCATGTGATGCTCCAGAGCGAGCTAACTCATCAGCCAATTCATTTCCAGCGATGGAAGAATGACCAGGTACCCATAGAAGGTGAACAGCGTTTGCTGAATTCAGCTCCTCGATTTGAGTTCGACAAGCGATAACTATCTTCGACCTGGAGTTGGCCGAAGCAAGTGCTTTAATTTTTTTTATTCCTGTTCGGGTTTGTCACTGCGACCAGTTTTTAGATCTATTGTGACATTACCCGTATCCTTAGTGTAGTGCATGTCGCATTACTCAATTGCCATTGAGGGGCAATAAAGTATCGATTTTGATACAGTTTTTGTTTTGCTTTCTTAGAAAACAAAACAAGAGTACTGATATTGGCCATGCATCGGAAACCTAGCATCACCCTTGTTTTACTGCTAAATTCTCCCCAGTAGGAAGTTTAGGACCCGGGTTTTAACATTAGCAGCAATATCATTCCAACAATGGAACAGGTGTTCAGTAATAAGGATTCTAGTATGTTCCTTGCGTACTAGCACTTTCCAGTCTTCGAAGAGTTAGTACATACATGGATCCCTAACCCAGTTTGATTTCCTTTGCATTGAGTTTAGCCTCAGATGGCGAGGTTTTTAACTATAAGCAAAGTAAAGTTGGTAAACTTAGTTTTATTCAAAGACTGGAAGTCATCACAACACCAGTAGCAAGGACTAAATACTATAATGCCTATAATTATTAGAACACATATTCCAAAATTGAAAAATAGGACGACACTAGATTTCGGTTTGGTAGATCTAACACCGCAACGCAACCCAAAAAGGCGATCTACCCACGCTACGGGCTCCGTTAAAGATCGAGCATCTTTTAAACCCCCTCAACCATTCATCCCTCAGCACGGGTCGCCTGACACCTTGGATTGGGGTTACCTGTTTGGTGGACTTTTACCCCCGGAACAGGTGGTCCGTAGTGCTATTCTAAGCCGGCAGCTACACGGACAGTGCTTTAATAGCAGCCTGGCTATCTGAACAGAAGTATATTACTTTGCCCATTACGTGCTGCTGAAGTGCTGATTGCACTCCGCACATAAGAGCAAAGATTTCGGCCTGAAAAACGGTACAGTGTCTACCAAGTGAATAAGACTGATACAGCCTTAGCTCACGAGAATAAACACCAGCACCTGCTCGACCTTCGAGAAGGGAGCCATCAGTGTAACATACGATGCCGTCTGAAATACTTCTTTCCAGATAACCAGATGTCCACTCTTCCCGGGAAGGGAATTTCGTGGAAAAAGTCCTATATGGAAAATTACAAGCAATTGTAAGATCACTTGGAGCAAGGACATTTTTGTCCCAATTCACCAAAAGTGGAAACAACGAGGTGTGTGTTGAACTGCGGTTCACAGGAGTTTCCTCTAGTAGACCGAGTACCCGTAACCGGTAAGTGCAAGAAAGGGCTTCTTGTTTGAGATGAATGTGTAGTGGGGCAACGTCAAAGAGAACTTCTAGCGCTGCCGTAGGAGTTGAAGAGAACGCTCCAGACATCGCCATTAAGCACATCCTTTGGAGATGGCCTAATTTTGATTGGACCGTTCTCACTTCACCCTTTTGCCACCACACAAGACATCCATAAGCCAATATTGGCCGAACCACAGTTGTGTAAATCCATTTGATATACTTGGGTTTTAGACCCCAAGTTGTACCAAAAGTACGCCGGCATTGCCCGAAGGCCATACAAGTTTCTTGATTCTGAACTCAATGTGAGGTGTCCAGGAAAGCTTGGAATCAAGAATGACTCCAACGTACTTTACCTGTTCAGTCACATCGATTTCAGAATCAAAGAGACGCAAAAGTCGAACGCCATTACGGTTTCGCCTTTCCGTGAAAAGAACAATAGATGTTTTACTCGGATTAACCGAAAGGCCATATTGGCGACACCAACCCTCAACTACCTGAAGGGCGTTTTGCATCAGGTCGAAAAGGGTGCTGATGCACATACCAACTAACAATGTTAGGTAGTCGTCGGCAAAACCATAAGTAGGAAAACCGCTATTATTGAGTTGCCTCAATAGCGTATCCGCTACGAGATTCCACAAAAGCGGTGATAAGACTCCCCCTTGGGGGCATCCACAAACACTCAATTTCCTAATCCCTGCTAGACGCAATGTCGAGAAGAGATATCGGTTTTTGAGCATTTGGTGAATCCAATTGGAAATCATTGGAGATATACCATGACTCCGTGCGGCTTCCAATATGGCATCGAAAGGCACGTTGTCAAAGGCACCCTCGATATCTAAGAAAACACCCAAACAAGATTGCTTTTGAGCGAATGCTTTCTCGATATCGTAAACAACCTTGTGTAAAAGAGTCACAGTGGACTTACCAGATTGGTAGGCATGTTGGTTCACATGAAGAGGCACGTTGGCCAGATGAACATCACGGATATGATGATCCACAATGCGTTCTAAGCATTTCAGAAGAAAAGAGGTCAAACTGATAGGTCTGAAACTCTTTGCTTCTTCATACGACGCACGACCCACTTTCGGAATAAACTTTACAGTAATATCCCTCCAGGATTTGGGAATATACCCTGTAGCAAAACTGCAAACAAGTAGTTTTTTCAAAACATGTTTGAAATAATCAAATCCCTTCTGAAGCAAAATAGGATAAATCCCATCTGCCCCAGGAGATTTGAAAGGAGCAAAGCTATTAAGAGCCCACTCAATCGATTCTATAGTTACAATACTCCGAGCCGAAGCTAAAGAATCATAACTACAAGAAAAGACATCAGGATCATCCGAAGATGTAATATCCACACATCCAGGGAAGTGTGTGCTGAATAAGCATTCCAGAACTTCCTCATCAGAGGAAGTCAGATCGCCATTTGGCAAACGAAGTTCGTTCACCCGGAAATCCTTAGATTTCGCAAGGATTTTGTTTAACCGACTGACTTCACTCAAGCTGGAAACATTTGTACAAAGGTTTTTCCAGCCGGATCGTTCAGCAGACCGGAGAGCTTTCCTGTAGACCTTGCGAGCCGACCTGAAAGCCTCCGAACCAGCCGAACGTCGTCTGTTCCAACTCTTTCTACATTGTTTCCTGAGTTTCGCCAGATCAGAGTTCCACCAAGGGGTTCCTCTTGTGATCTTCACAGACCGTAGAGGGCATGCTTCTTCAAAAGCTTCCATGATGAAGGTCGTTTTAGTATCAACGGCATCATCTAAATCACTTGGAGTGTCAATGGATGGTGAATATCCATGAAATTTGGCTGCAACCAAATCAGTATAAAGATCCCAGTTTGTTGACCGAGGATTCCTGAAACGCAATGTTTGCGAAGTAACATTTAAATGTTCAAAAAAGATATAGCGATGGTCAGATAAAGATTCTTCATCTGACACATGCCAATTGGTCAGCTCGTGACTAATTCTGCTAGAGCAAAGCGTTATATATAACACTTCCTCTCTAGCAGATACCATGAAGGTTGGGCGGTTGCCTATGTTAAGTAATGCAAGATCTGTACTACTTAAGTACTCCATGAAACTGGAGCCTCTCAAGTTAATGTCTGAGCTGCCCCAGATGATATGGTGAGCATTAGCATCACTGCCAACAATTAGCGGAAGGCCTTTTGAAGTGCAGTATGCGATGATTTGTTTGAAAGCATCCGTAGGGGATGGTTCATCATGTGGTAAATACACAGAACAATAGACGTATTTCCTGTTGAGGTTTCCAACAGATACATCAATTGTGATAGCACATACATCTCTGGTGGTTAGTTCAGAGATGAGTGTAGCAACTATTGCGTTGTTGACAAGCACACAGGCTCGAGGCATGACACGCGAGTTTGCCATTTCATGTTTACTGAAAGTGGCAAACACTGGGTTCACAAGGTTTCCTAGATAGAAATTTCCCTTACGAAAGTAAGGTTCTTGTACCAAGGCCACTTGGGCTGTACCATTTTGCATAAGTCTGCAAAGATTGATCGTTGCTGTTCTTTTATGCTGAAGATTGATCTGAGCTATCCTAACCGTAGCCACTACCCAAACTAGGTAAGATTAAACTCTTCGCAACAGCAGCACAACAAAGAACAGCAACAATAAAACCAAATCGGTATCGATTGGAAAACGCCAAAGGCGAGGATACACAGAATACACTGTGTAAATCGCATAATGCGAAACCATATAGGTGAAAATTTAAACTAATTAACAACATCTTCATAATCCCGCCCTTATTTAGCCTCAAGTGAGACTAAAGAAGGGCAGCTGATTGTCTCGGAGAAACACAAGGTCCACTGCACCATTGCTCCGGTTAGCGCAGTAAGGGCTACATACTGTGGAGGGCGCCCTGGTACTCCACAGGCTCCGTTAGCGGTTAGGTTTTTATTAGACCCCCCTAGCCATTCATTCCTAGGCACGGTAAGCATAAAGCCGCATCACACCATGAATTAGGGGTCACCTGTTGGTGGATTCTTACCACCGGAACAGGCGGTCCGTAGTGTTATTCTTAGCCAATTGAGACAATCGCTACCGACACTACACAGCTATCTAGGCTGATCGAGAAAAGAAGTAAATATTGATGATCAACTTCATACGGACTCGAACAGCCGACAAAACTGAAGTTCACGACTTTCGTTTTATTTTGTAAACTAGTGCTATCTACAAATCGCTGATTAGACCGGTCGTCCTCTATGGGCACGAAACATGGACCCTACACTCAGAAATAAGGGTATTCATGAAATGAATATTTTGTATTAATTTAATTACTATACCCAATTTATGCATAAAGATTCCTGATAAATAGATTCTCAGTGCATATATTTTATAATCAAAATGTGTAAATTTACTTTAGCGTGAGAATGCATATTTTTCAGACTGACAACTGTCTTGTCACCCTGCTCGTCACCACACTTATTTGTTTTCGTTATTATTTTTCAAGTTGGTTCGTTTAGTGATTTAACTATTTGCAAAAGTGTTGTTACACCTTCGTAGTTACACTGACAAGTGCAGTGTTGTTCCACATAATGGATGCAGTTCTCCCCGATCTGGGCGAAGAGCTTTCGGCAAAGTTGCGCGGTAAGTAAACCAAACCAAGTTTGTTCCGGCCTCCTTCAATCTTCGTGTTGAGTTATCAGTGAAAAAAAAACTCCCATATTTACTCACATCAATTATTTTTGTAGAACACCTGATTGACACCGTGGATACGTTTCTGTTGTTGACACAGGAAATGGTGATGCGTGAGCTCGGCCTGAAACTTGGCTCCTGGCTGCGCATAGATAGAGCCCAGCAGGTTCTAAGAAGCGAAGGACCTTCTACAAAACCGCTCCGGGATTCAAACTGTAAACGGGAAGCGAATCAATGTCTTGGAAAATTCACAGTCAGTTCTGATGAAATCCAGAATATCATTGAATCAGATCTTGCCTGCCAATCACTGTTGCGAGGAAGCTTGCCGAAGGACTGGCTCTCAAGAAGAATGAAAAAATCTGATTTGCCGCACAGTTTGCTCAAAAATTTTCAAGAATGCCATTGAAGATGAACGGTATGTAAACATTTAAAAAATTGTTAACTAATCCTTCCTGACATAACTATGTTTTATTATACATTATTTATAGAAAAATAACTCCTGACGACAAACGCAATCTAGCTAAGGCCATCGTTGAAGCTTATGATTGCCTCAAAAGTGATGTTCCTGGAAAACCTGTTGAAGTGAGTATTCCAGGCACTGCCGTCAGCCTAGTCGAGACCATAAACCCATACCTATTCGGTAAGACCATGTATCTGGATTCCATTCTCAGCACATTTCATATATTTCAGGCCGAATTTTTTTGGGAATGCAACGGCGAGACTAAAGGACCGCACACTGGGTTCATTCAAAACTGGATCCGGAATTGCAAATCGAAATCGATCGATGGACCAAAATCGATCAAGCGCAAACGTCGGAATGAGATAAACATATCCCAAGAGGAAGTTGATGCTATTGAGGAATTGTGTGCCACGGAACCCACGCCGGAATCCCATCCTCGGGTCATGGAGTTACTGGCAGCAACATTCATGTACAGGCAGACGCTGAGGGCAAATAATCGAATGGTTTCCGAAATAACATCCGAATTTCCGTATTTGCTGAACGAAGACGCGGTAGTGTATTATTTAAATTTTGGGTTTTTATTTTGTTGATCATTGAGTCAAATTTCAGATCCATCAAGAATTCGATTTGATGTTTCCGGAACGGCAAAGTTCAACCAGTTTTGAGTCCGTGACCCCTTTATGCTTGATGCTCAAGCATGAGTTCGATGAGATAGCAAGTGGTATGATTTGTGATACATATCAAAAACGTTATAGTAATGTTATTCTTCTTTCAGATGGCATTCGGGCAATCGCCAAACTGTGCTCTGAACTTACGCAGCAAGGCGCTCGGAAATCTGATCCAGAGGGTCTCCCACCTATGGAAGACTTTTTATCGGTTTTCGTTCGTTGGCGCCAGGAGGATAAAGATATGGACTATTTTTTGACGAATTTCATTGACATTCCACCATACGTTTTCTGTGAAACGTTTGCATTTGCAGAAGGAGTTTATTACGTAATGATCAATGGTGTCGCTTTGCATATTGGCCATAACTTCTTCTTAGCTCTTGACGTCGCACTTAAGTCGTACAAAGTTTTCAATTACCAAATTCCGTCCAAAGCAAAGAAAGTTATAAGCTTCTTTGACATTCTGATTTACGAGACATGCAAATTTAGCCGAACTGCGGCTGTCAACAACCTTTGCGACAAATTTCGTAAGGGTTTGCGAAATCCCACCAATTCGAAATCTTGTTCGTAATGCTATCTGGCAATAGAAACTCAGAAACGACAATGCAGTGATTAAAATCAATTTCATTGATTCTCAATATACATTTTCCATCAAGAATTGCGCTCAACGAGAATAATTTGAATACATAACATGTAATGTTGGTTTAAATAATTTTAACTTAGCAGTGTGAGTTCAAATACGATTAGAGAATATGATGATAGTATATTGATTCCAGGATTGCTTCATAAGTAATTCAAGTCCAACTACTGACAGATACGTGTTCTGCTGAATCGTAACTACTAAGTTGTTTGATTTCTGAACATGTCAAATTATCGAGTTTTGTCATTGAGCGAGTCGCACAAAATGTCAATCTATCAAGTTTTGTCAATACGAACAAAATCGCAAAATAAATGTATTATTAAGTTTAAAACATCTGAAATAGTTCGTAAATTAATTATGAAATGAAATGAAATGAAAGTCCTAAAAAAGAAGCTAAATTTTACTGAAATTTATACATAAAATGCATAAAAATTAGACACGGCATAATGGAACAACTTAGACAAAAAATACTAGAAAGTATGCATTACCAAAACTAAATGGTATTTAGTTTTGCTAAACTACTTAATATTTAGTTAGTCAATGCATGAACCCAGTCGAACCGTCATTTTGCATAGAAAATATTCATTAATGACTTTATTTATTTCTGAGTGTAGAAATTCTCCTATAAGTGTGAGAGAAATTTAATTCTTTTATAAGTGTAGATAACGTGTTTATGTCTTCAGCAAAGTTGTAAGGAGTGTCATAATTGGGAAGCTTGCTGAACAATTGTTCTATCTTCACATTTTTTTTGGGAATATGGGCCGTTATTTTTGAACGGCCCCTTAAACTCAGTTTAAATGTTGTACCTTTTTCTAGATATTTTGGGAATCACATTTTCATTTTGGGGTAACTTTTATAGTGCCCTGGAAAACGCATCAAAACTCAAAAATTAATCATGGATGGAAATTTTAGGAGTTTGAACATGATGATAGAATCCGTGTGGAATATATCAGTTTGAATTTTTCTATTAAAACATGGAATTTTAACACCAATTTATACATAAAAGTCAGTTCGTGGAGTACTGAGTGAAAAACTCAATGAGTTTAGCTATAAAAAACAATATTTATCTGAAAATATTTTCATAACGGTGCATCAACATATGATTACATGCTACAAATAGTGAGCTCTTTAAATATTTGAGTTGTTTTTGATTTTTTTATAACAAATTTTGAACACAACAGTTCTAGCTACATTAGATTACAACTGCATTGCATACATTTAGGCGTTTATCGGTGTATGGAGATTTCTGCCCAAATATACTAAATTAATTCCATTTGTCACATTTTGTTAAGAGATATAAGACCAGATTTGTATTCTGCTATGATCTATCTACCGAGAATAAGTGGCCATTCATTGAAAAAATAGTCGAAACGAAGTTGCTTTTCGAAATTGTTACTAAAAACTAGGTAAAAAAGGTGTAAATTTCAAAATGTTCTATTTTTTCGTCTGGGATATGCCTTATATGTTATTGTAATTTTATCCAGATCGCGGAATGCTGCAGAATCTGAAAACTTTTTGAATGGTGAAAATAATTCAAAATGGACAAAAAACATGATTTTGAAAACTCTCCTGTAAGAGAGCAAAATAAATGAAACCAGGTGAAGTTTTTTGTTTAAATGATACACCCTTTTCAGGAGAACTGTATTACATACTCAGTTATTTTTTCAAACTGTCAATATATATTTCGATAATTAAAGTTCTTCCAATGAGTTATGATGCAAATGAAAAAACAGTAGTGAAAATCGTCAAATTTCGGCATTTATTCTTAAAAAAATATGCATCCGAAAGTATTTTATTGATTGCCACATGATGAAGCATTACTTCATTTATCTTTAAAAAATATTAGACTCTGGAAAACCCTGAAAAAAATTTGTCGACATATGGCCAGGAATTTGGCCCATTTACGCCTGTGTGGACCGGTCAAGAAGACGTGGAGCGCAGCGAGCTAGGTGGGTCGACCAAGTGGAGGACGATCTGCGGACCCTACGCAGAGTGCGGAACTGGAGACAAACAGCTATGGACCGAGTGGAATGGAGACGTCTACTACGTACAGCAGAGGCCACCCCGGCCTTAGCCTGATCGGTAAAGGTAAGTAAGGTGCTACTATTGTTGAATTACGATTATACCAGTATAATCGTATGTAAGTCAGCAATAGTGGCGCCACTTGCCACTTTATTCAACTTCATTGGTAAGGGCAATGCATGCCAACATATGCACTTTATATATGCAGTACGTACAGCTTCAATAGCCTGCACGAAGAACTAAAACTACCTATTTTCTGGGTTTATTTTACTTAAAAGTAAGCATATCGATTAAGCTTTTTACCCAAAATTAAGTTGTTTTCTCTTTCTCCCCCATCGATGTTGTCAAAAACAAAGCGAGCTGCATCGACCCACCGGAGGTATTTTGGCCCAATAGGCCAATTTTGTGTAAATGCCGTTTTTGTCAAAATTGGGTTGAAAAAACTCACGTTTGGGTTGAATTTACATACTCTTGAGTATATTTTTTTGCTGGAGTTAAAGGCAATCTACCTAGTGTGAGTTTAATCGCTTTACTCAAATTTGAGTTATTGGGCCAAACTATGGGGTTGCGTCTAAAGAACTTAATTTTGGGTAGTTTGGCGGTTCCGTGTAGTTACGTGGGTGTTACAGTAACAAAAGCTTGAAAATGTCGTTGAAGTTCACGTAACACGTAGTTTGGGTAAATCTCAGTTGAGTAGCAACGACGCGCCATGATGCTTTAGCTCTGGTTGCATGAAAATACTTGCCGCTGTTTGTGAGATTTGGCTCTGGCCGTACAGCCAGAGCAGCCCCACAACAACTTTATTTACTGGGTGCTTCCTAGAGGAGAGGCTCTCGCTGATCCTCTAGAAGAAATCTCACAGACGTGCTGGACTAGGCTTTTAAGGATTGCTCTAGCAGGGGGATCTTTGTTGAAGATTTTTGGTTTGCTCAGGCCTACCCTCTCGACCGGAAGACAGAGCGAGTCCATGGAGTTAACTCCAGGACGATGACCTTTAATTGAAACTCGGAGCTAATAAAGCGTTGATGAGGAGTACCTTAAATGGGAAGGATTGAAGCGAGAGTCTGAAGATTGAGGGTGCTCAGACGATGACCGCCTAAGACTCTGAGGTCTAGCTCATAGGAGTAGACGATGAAGAGCACACCCGAGTAAATCGAGCAAGCAAATCAACAAATCTCTAATAAAGAGACTGCTGACTAGAAAAATCATATTTAAAGGGTAAATAGCTCTCTCCCATTGTAGTTAAGGACGCAATCGTTTTTCTAATTTATTACATGTTTGGATATTTCTTTCATGTTTCGTGATTGATGTTAGTAAGGTAGTTAACATCGAGTCTTAGTCTAATTTAGTGATCGTAATTCAAAACTTTATTCAGGTTCAGTGTTGGTGAAGTGATGTTCGCAGAACATCCTTGTTTATATCTATGTTACATGTGTTCCGTTCCTTATTTATTGTATATGGATACATGTTTATTAGATGCTTTATTTACACTATTTATTTATTTATTTATTTTCTTATTTATTTATTTACATAGCTATTTTTATTATTCATATTGATTTATTCACTTATTTATATATTTACTATTTATTTATTTATTGATTTATTTATTTATTTATGTATATGCATATTTATTTATTTTTATTTATTTATTTATTAGAGATTTATTTATTCAGATTATTCATTTATTTATTCATATTGGCGGAATTTTGCGTCGCCTTGCATATTTGGCCGGTTCGTCCTTTTTGCACGACCCATCATGCGACATTCTTGCGTGGGTCGCGCAACATCCTCTCTGTCCGATCGTTCCTAAAACAACAACATACTATTAAAATTTGTTCCATTAACTCACCTCTGATTGGAATCCAACTGGCCTTTCTTTTCAACTGGCCCCGTCCTTGACTTGATGCCACGCGTCTTCAAAAGTGGTCGCGAAAGAGTCTTCTGGTCGTGGGTCCGTCCAAGTACCTCTACCCTTCCTGTGAACAGCCTAGCATCACGATGATCCTCAGCGCATGTAGAACCTTATAAATAAACAAAATAGATCAAATTCAGTTCAAGCCACTTACCCGTATCAGTTCCGTCAAGATATTTTTAAGGAAAACAGCCACTAACAGTTGAAAAACTACAAAATTACCTCTTCGTATCACTTTTGGTGCCATCACGTAAACCACCTTTTCTCAACTAACGTTTATTGTTTTCTCGTGGGGGTTCAATGTGTGGGTGGCATTTATTTTTGCGTTCTATGGTTGTGTTAGGTTTGGTCATTTTGTTCTTGATTCGTATTGCCGAATAGTATATTTGGTGTTAGAAACATGAATTAAAGTGAAATTTTGGGGATTTAGTATGTGTGTTGTGTGTTTTGTAATCGCTTATGTGTTAAGTGGTAGAACCATAGCCGATACTACTGTCAAGTGTTGTGATATTGTTGTTGTCAGTTGTATATGTTCTGCGTGCCGATAAAATTTCGGTATAGAACAGGCAATTGATCTTTTTTTAATTTGTGTTAGGTCTACGTTTTGTCAATTAGAGTGTTGTGCAAGCTGAGGGATAGCCTTGGCGACACACTTGAAAGACAAAATAGTTGCGGTTTGGGCAGGATAGGGATACATTTCCAACACTATGTATGGAGTAGTCCTGAAACTGTCCTTACCTGTTATTTGGAGTTATGTATGGTTATTATGTTATGGAGTTATGTTGTGTTGTGAAGTTTGGGAATTGGCTTTAACTTAAATGTGAATCATTTTAGTTTAAACGCCATTTTTGGGGATTTTGTTATGTTTGAATATTCATGTTTATGTTGAACCACCACAGAAAAAACGAGAACGTTGTACTTTTCATCCGTACTTTCCGATATGAACCAAAGATTTTGTAAATAGTAGGTTAGTTTGTTGAAGTTGATTAGTAAGTTATTTTGAGTATTTTGTACATATTAGATTACGATTATCGTTGTTTTGTAAAATAAAAATTAAATGTTACATCGTAGGTTTTGCCCTTACGAAAATTTGGTTGTAGTCCTACAACCAAATTTTCGTAAAACAAGCCTGGTGTTATGTAGCCTTTGCTCCATGCCTTAGAATTTATTAGATGAAAGCTATTTAGTACCCTAAAAACATTCGAGATTAGAGCAAGAGTCAGATGCCGTACCCACAAGATAGAATTATATGAACAGATATAATAAAAACATTGCGCCCATGAGTTAGGCAACACGCTTGCTATCAAAGCTTCAATCGGCCTTCAATCGTTGCGTAAGAGTTCTCCGAAGGTCAAGAACTTGGAATTTCCGGAGAAAGTAAGGAAAGAATGAGCCGCGACCGAACATCAAACTGAGCGAGCCTTCAACGTAATCCGTTAAATTACCGAACTATTTCGAAGAAATTCGTGGGAAAAATCGAGTTTCCGTTGAGTTCGGTCGATGACACCTTCCCTAATCTGAGGATCACGGTTTCAGTGACTCTCGTTTGATCCGCAGATAAGTGTAGAAGTGTCGCGGTGTGACCTTGTAGAAAGCCGTTGAATTCCGCAGTGAAAAGTCCCAATTAGGATATAAAGTGCGTGAGGGTTTGTGCGTTTTTCCAAACTAGACCAACAGCCCGCGGCTATCATCTACCCTAGCCAGCGACACTTTCTGCTCTTCAAGCGTTGAGGAATACCGGCGGACAATTAGCGTCGAAAGGGGCGGCTCGTCAACACGCCGCTTCAGGAGAACCTCGTGGATACCCATCCCCACTTGGTGATCGTCGTCTTGAAGACCCGACACGTGGACTCGCAATCCCACGTGTCTGCGCGGCGCTGATCAAGCACTACTTCGCGCCAAGTACCAGGAGCGCAGGACGGAGCAGCGTTCAGCGAGAAAACTACCACACACCACCGGTGAGTCGATTCGAATCGCTTTTTTTTTTGTGGAGTGGGGCGTCCGATGAGGACGCCTCGGAGTGTTTTTTGCCGACCAAAGGTCGTGTATAATTTGGACGACTAGCCAACAAAGCGTCCATAAAATGTGAGTTTGTGGTGCTACCAAGTAGCAGAAGTCGAGCGCACGTAATATACGGCCGACCCACCCAACTCTATTGTGTTAGCCACCCGGGTGCACTCGACTAGTCGCATCGTCGAGAATACTGAATGGGTTCAGAACAACACGAAGAGAGCACATGCACAAATTGATAGGACTGTAAGTAGGCAAGTAGAAAACGCACGAAAGGGACTGTAGAGTAGGAATACATGAAATAAGGAAATACAAAACGTTTAGCATGCTATTAGAATAAACAATAAATCGTTATTTTTTTGGGTTTCGTTAAATAAATGTGTTTGTTAATCAACTCGATTGCATGTAATTTCTGGTTCAGTCCCACACAGATCATTAGATGATGGAAATGTTATCCCGTTGCTTCGCGTTTTTGTAGTTTAATGTTGTTCGCGTGGCGCAATTTGGATGTAATGTCTTGCGCATACTCCTCTACGCTGGTCGCGCCTCGTGCGGTGAGTAGTGAAAGGGCACTGCACGCCGCGGTTGCTAGGGAAAATTCTTTTAAGTCCTTGACGTTTCGTGGCCTTGTTGTTTACGATTTGGACTTAGAAAAATTTTGCTGGTTTTACTGAGGTGCACCCAGGTGGGCAGGGTGGCTTTGATTGAAATTATCAACGCGTGGTTCGTGGGTGGCGGAATGCGCGCGTTCGGGCTCCTACTTGCAAGATTATGAAACCTGACTTGACTACAGTTATGAAGTTCAGCAATTTGTAAGGCATGATTAGCTGATGTCAGGATGAATCATTGACCACATGGTCACCACTGGCCACTCCGGGTACTTCCGGGATGACCCGAAACAACCTGGAGAACCGGTGATAGGGGTCAATTACGTTTATTTAGCAAAACATGATGAAAAACACCACGGCTCTTTTTTTATGATTTTTCGTCAATTCACTTGTGACTGCATAGCAATACTGGCCATGGTTCCCATGTGCCACTTCCGAAACTTCCGGGATGCCCTGAAGAACCGACATTAGAGGATAATCATATTCTAACAGAAAAATGTGTCATGCGACGGATCTTCCTTCATGAATTTTCATAGATATGTTTGAGGTTGTATCGATGCTAGACATGGCCCCCATTATTGGCCACTTCTGGAACATCCAGGTACCCCGACGGAAACGACAACAAAAGCCAATTACGATCATACAACAAAACATGTATTGTGACCATCATGATTTTTAATTCCTATGTATGTGGTCGTATCAAAAGTGGCCACACTCTTGGTTGACCATTTCTGAAACTTTCTGGGGCGCCCTGAGGGAACCGATGGCCAGAATCAATTTGGATCATTCAGCGACGGTTTCATCATGTTTTTCGAGAATATGCTTGTGGTTACTGCTAAAACTTAGAGAATGCCCTCAAGAGACTGATGGCATATTGAACAAACGCGTTCATATGACAAAATGTGGTGTGTAACGCATCTTGGCTAGGTCCAGAGAAATATCTGACAGGATAAAATAATGCCTGATGGAACTTCCGAAGGATTCCCTGGCGTAATTCCTGGAGGAATCCCTTTCAAAATGTTTGAAGGCATCCTCAACGGAATTTCTTGAGAAACGTCCATCTGGGAATTCCTCCGGGTTCTCCTCCTCCAATTCCTCCAGGAGTTTCTCTAAGAGTTCATTCTAATTTTTTTCCTTAAGTAAGTATGAGAGTTTCTTCCAAAACTTCTCCGGGAATTTCTTCTGTAATTCCGCACAAAGTCCTTCCTGGAACTCCTCTGGGAGTTTCTTCTTAAGTTCCTCTGGAATTCCCCCCGGCAGTCCCTTTTAAATTACACCAGGAGTTTCACGTAGAATTTCACTGTGAGTTTGTCATAATTTCCCCCGAGAGTTTATGCTGAAATTCTTCCACAGGCAGTTTCTCATGAAATTCCTCCGGGAATTTCCCCAGGAATTCCTACGGAAGATGCTTGTAGAATTTCTTTAGTTCATTCTAGAATATCTCTGGAAGTTCCTTCTGAAATTCGTCCGAGAGTTCATCCTGGAATTCTTCCGGGAGTTCACTCTGAAGTTCACGCGGAAACTCCAACGGTAGTTCGACCTAGAATTTATCTGTGAGTTCGCCATAGTATTCCTTCAGAGTACCATCCGGGAGTTTCCTCCTAGAATTCCTCTTGAAATTCCTCATGGAACTTCCTGGATCCCAAAAATGCTTCAGGAGTTTATCACAGAATTGCTCGGATGTTCCTCTTGAAAAACGTCCGGGAGTTCCTTCAGGAAATCTTCCGGAAGTTCCTCTGGAAGTTCGTCCTGCAATTTCTCCTAAAGTTGTTTCTGGAATTCTTTCTGGAAATTCTTCTGGAATCCTTCTAGGAGTATCTCTGGAGTTAATCTGAGAATTCCTCCCAAAATTCCTCCTTTCTTACCGAAATTTCTCTGAAGGGTCACTTTGAAACACCTTCTGAAATTCCCACAGGAGTTGCTCGTGAAATTTCTCATTAAATTTCACAGGGGACTCTACTTTTATTTCTTAGGGGGGTTTGCCTTAGAATATCTCTAGGAGTTTCTCCTAAAACTCTGGGACTTCCTATTGAAATTCCTTCTGGAGTTCCTCCTCCTCTGAGAGTTCACGCTGGAGCCCCTACGAGAGTTCATCCTGAAATCCTCCGGGAGTAAGTCATAGTATTACTTCGGATTTTCCACTTGAATACTCTCCACGAGTATCCTCCTGGTACCTCTATGAGAGTTCCTCGAAGATCCTGGAATTCCTCTATGAGTTCGTTATATTATGTCTTTGGATGTTCCTCTTGAATACCCTCCTGGAATTCCTTCGAGAGTTCCTCATGAAATCTTACCAGGAGTCCCTTCTGAAATTTCTCTAGGAATTCCTTCTGGCAGATCCTCCTGGAAATCATCAGATAGTTCCTCCTAGAATTCCTGCGGAAATCCTTTCGGTAGTTCCTCCTCAAACTACTTCGTAAGTTCATCCTAGAATTTCACAGGGAGTTTCTCATGATATTCCTGCGAGAGTTTATGCTGGAATTTCTTCGGGAGTTCCTTCTTGAGTTTCTTAGGTTATCCTTTTGAAATTCCTTCATTCCTTTGAAATGCCTGTTGGAACTTCCGGAGGATTCCCTGGCGTAATTCCTGGAGGAATCCCTTTCAAAATGTTTGAAGGCATCCTCAACGGAATTTCTTGAGAAACGTCTGGCAAAATGTTTGAGGAATCTCTGACTAATATATTGAGGAAATCTCTGTTGGAATTGTTGAATAAATATCTGGCAGAGATAATCCAGATGCAGTGCATTGCCCTTGCGGAACTCCTAGATGAATCTCTTTAAAAAAAGAACCCAGATGGAATTCAAGAGCAGTAATTTGCGTAAATTTTAGAGGAGTCCTTAGCGGAGTTCCTGTATGAATTTCTTAGCGGAGTTCTTGTATGGCGGAATTCCTAAAGAAATTTTGAGAGGAATTGCAGCAGTAATCACCTGCAGTACTCTTTTTTTACCCCCACTGTTGGGGGAATGAAGCAGCACTCTAAGAGCAACCCCTGATGGATTTCCAGGAAAAATCCCTGATAAACACCACGAAGAATACCCTCCGGAACTGTTGGAGAAATTTCTGGAAGAACTTCTAGCTGAACTTCTGGAGCAGTCAGTGGTGGAATTCAAGATAAATTACTAGTGATTCTTCAGAAAAATCCCTGGTGAAACACTACGCACAATCCTTTACGAAACTCATGGAATGATACATGGTGGAGATTCTGGAAAAATAACTGGCACAGCATCTGTCAGAAATCACTAGCGCCACAAATTATTTTTAACGACTTATGATAGGGATTTCTCCAGGAACAAGACCAGGGAATCTCCCAGAAGTTCCTTAACTTTGGTGTAGCTAGAGCGGCCACCAGGATCCGAAAAATCAGAGGAACATTTGAAGAAATACTCTTACGAACTCTCGAAGGTATTACAGGAAGGACTACCGAAGGAATTCCAGGAGAAATCGCCATAGGAATTTTGGGAGGAAATCCCAGGGAAACTTCTACGGAAATTCCAGGTCAAACTCCCGTGGGAATTTCAGGAGAAACTTCCGTTGACTTTCTAGGAGAAATTCCACGAGCAGCTCCCGCAGGAATTCCTCGAGGAAATCCTGAAGGAATTTCAAAAACCCAGGTTAATCCACCTAGTGGTGATAGTGCCTTTCTCGTCGAATATGTACTCAACATTTTTTTCCGGCCATAAGCCGAAGTGTTCCTGAATCCTGAGAATACTCTAGAACGGAATAAATCTCATTTTCTTCTTTTGTCACAGTGCTCGTTGACTCGTTAATGAGGGGTGGAGTTGATAAATAATAAATGTATTTGATGAAAAAATTCTTAAAAAAATTAAGCAAAACCGCTTAAGGCGAAACTGGAAGCATTTCCTAATTTTTTTGGTTGTTGATCTATTCTATATATATAAAAATGCAGTGGCATACGTGGGACCGCGCATAACTTGCGAACGGAGCTTCCGTTTTGGGTCGTCTTTGTTTTGTTCTGTTAGTTTTCACCCAAGGAAGGTTTATGAGGCAAAAAACATGGGAAAATTTAAAGTTTTCAAAAATTGGGTTTTCATACATTTTGAACTGGGACTTGGGCTTGGCTAGGGACTTGAAACGTCAAAAAACGCAGTAGGCAAGACAAAGTTTGCCGGGGACAGCTAGTTTTTTATAAAATAACGAAGCAATCGGTTTTCGTGCACATGTTGAGTATGGATCAGGGTATATTCTGATTTTGTTACGCGGCATAAAATGTTTTTCGTTTTTGCAGAAACCATTTTTTGTGAAATTTTGTTTAAACATGGTTTCTGTAAAAACGAAAAACATTTTAAACCACGTAAAAAAATCAGAAGATCCTGTAGAGTGTGGATGTGCACGAAAACCGATTTTGAAAATATTGCTTCGTTATTTAATAGTACATCAAAAACCAAAAAATGTGGAAAGGCTTCTAGTTTCGCCTTAACTCATCGGTTTTGATAAAAAAAAAACTTCTGGAAGACTCTAATTTCACTTTAAAATTGATAAATCTATTGGTTTATTTATTTGTGCACTTCTTCAAGATGTTAAATTCCGACTAAAATTTCCAAGGGGGCCCCTCTGGATTTAAGAGAAAATCAAAATTTGTGTCAGCCTTATTCAGAAAAGCAAGAACTTTATCAAATCCATAATTGAATTTGGAAACTTATTGATGGCTCATATTCCGACGCTGTGTTAAACGTATAGGCCGAGCTGAAAAATATCAAATCTCTCAGTTGACTGCTTGACCACCTTCACTAGCACTGGATGCCGATCATTATCAAGACATTTCGGCAATTTTTTTTCTGCGCACTTAAGCCTATATTTTATTATCATTAGATATAAGATTCATGTAAAATATGACAAAAAAAAAACGTGCAAGCAAGCGAAATTTCCCCTATTAAAGCCCATTCAAATTTCTACCGTGTTACACAGCGCGAGGACTCAACCAGTTGCATCAAAATTGTTCGCAGTAATTTTAGACGCAGAAGGGGATTGGTGCTGTAAAATGACGCCTCAAGAATCTAAAATGATGTAATTTGACAAGATCGCTTAAATTTTTATCAAGATTTTGTTCTTTTACACATATTAATCGCTTGCATCGGTTTTGTTCACCTGCGTAATTTTAGCAATGGATCCAACCCTGATTCTGCAACACTGCCGGTAATCTTAAGTATGGTCAGAGACTATTTTCTTGCTGCCCGTGTGACTGGTTAACGAACATTTTTGTTGATTTGATGTTTTGCATGCATGGGTTTGGTTTTGTTTTTTAATTGGTCACTTCCGACGGGACACCTGGAACCGGTTCCGGAACACAACCGGTTTAGATACGGTATGAAACTGTTTTCTTGCTTACCGTTCATCTGGTTATCGAAAAACCCCGCTCTTCCATGTGTCACATGCATGGGCTTGGTTCACTTTTTTAATTGGCCATTTCCGGCAGGACATCCGGAACCGGTTCCGGAACACCACCGGTTCAAACTAGGTTTAAAACTATGTTTCTGCTTACCGTTCATCTGGTTATCGAAAAAGCCGCTCTTTGATGTGTCGCATGCCTGGGTTTGGATCACTTTTTTAATTGGCCACTTCCGGCAGGACATCCGGAACCGGTTCCGGAATACTACCGGTTCAAACATAGTCTGAAACTATTTTCCTGCTTACCGTTCATTTGGTTATCGAAAAATCCGCTGTTTGATGTGTCCCATGCCTGGGTTTGGTTCACTTTTTTAATTGCCCAATTCCGGCAGGACATCCGGAACCGGTTCCGGAACACTACCGGTTCAAACTAGGTTTAAAACTATGTTTCTGCTTACCGTTCATCTGGCTATCCAAAAAGCCGCTCTTTGATGTGTCGCATGCCTGGGTTTGGATCACTTTTTTAATTGGCCACTTCTGGCAGGACATCCGGAACCGGTTCCGGAATACTACCGGTTCAAACATGGTCTGAAACTATTTTCCGGCTTACCATTCAACTGGTTATCGGAAAATCCGCTATTTGACGTGTCGCATGCATGGGTTATGTTCACTTTCTTATTTGGCCACTTCTGGCGGGACACCCGGAACCGGTTCTGGAACACTATCGGTTCAGATATAGTCAGAGACTATTTTCCTTCATCCCGTTCATCAGATAATCGAAAATGCCGTGGTTTGATGGGTCGCATGCATGGGTTTGCTGCATTTTCATATCTGGCCCCTTCCTGGGGTACCGGTCCGGAACACCTAAATGGCCATAACTCCGGAACGGCTGGACCGATCTGAACCATTTTCAATAGGAAACAATGGGACAATGTACCCCGTCGAATGAACCATCGGTCGTTGAAATCGGTTCATATTTACTATCTAAAAATGAGGTGACCTTTTTGTACACACACACACATACACACGCACACACATACATACACACACACATACATACACACAGACATCATCTGAACTCGTCGAGCTGAGTCGATTGGTATATAACACTTGACCCCTCCGGGGGCTCTATCAAATTTTCGTTTTTGGAGTGAACATATAGCCTTTCGGTACACCTTGGTGTACGAGAAAGGCAAAAAATAACCTAAGAAACTCAAGAAGGAACTCCCGAAGAAATTCCAGCATGAACTCTCGCAGGAATATCATGAGAAACTCCCTGTGAAATTCTAGGATGAACTCACGAAGTAGTTTCAGGAGGAACTACCGAAAGGATTTCCGCAGGAATTCTAGGAGGAACTATCTGATGATTTCCAGGAGGATCTGCCAGATGGAATTCCTAGAGAAATTTCAGAAGGGACTCCTGGTAACAGTTCATGAGGAACTCTCGAAGGAATTCCAGGAGGGTATTCAAGAGGAACATCCAAAGACATAATATAACGAACTCATAGAGGAATTCCAGGATCTTCGAGGAACTCTCATAGAGGTACCAGGAGGATACTCGTGGAGAGTATTCAAGTGGAGAATCCGAAGTAATACTATGACTTACTCCCGCAGGATTTCAGGATGAACTCTCGTAGGGGCTCCAGCGTGAACTCTCAGAGGAGGAGGAACTCCAGAAGGAATTTCAATAGGAAGTCCCAGAGTTTTAGGAGAAACTCCTAGAGATATTCTAAGGCAAACCCCCCTAAGAAATAAAAGTAGAGTCCCCTGTGAAATTTAATGAGAAATTTCACGAGCAACTCCTGTGGGAATTTCAGAAGGTGTTTCAAAGTGACCCTTCAGAGAAATTTCGGTAAGAAAGGAGGAATTTTGGGAGGAATTCTCAGATTAACTCCAGAGATACTCCTAGAAGGATTCCAGAAGAATTTCCAGAAAGAATTCCAGAAACAACTTTAGGAGAAATTGCAGGACGAACTTCCAGAGGAGCTTCCGGAAGATTTCCTGAAGGAACTCCCGGACGTTTTTCAAGAGGAACATCCGAGCAATTCTGTGATAAACTCCTGAAGCATTTTTGGGATCCAGGAAGTTCCATGAGGAATTTCAAGAGGAATTCTAGGAGGAAACTCCCGGATGGTACTCTGAAGGAATACTATGGCGAACTCACAGATAAATTCTAGGTCGAACTACCGTTGGAGTTTCCGCGTGAACTTCAGAGTGAACTCCCGGAAGAATTCCAGGATGAACTCTCGGAGGAATTTCAGAAGGAACTTCCAGAGATATTCTAGAATGAACTAAAGAAATTCTACAAGCATCTTCCGTAGGAATTCCTGGGGAAATTCCCGGAGGAATTTCATGAGAAACTGCCTGTGGAAGAATTTCAGCATAAACTCTCGGGGGAAATTATGACAAACTCACAGTGAAATTCTACGTGAAACTCCTGGTGTAATTTAAAATGGAATGCCGGGGGGAATTCCAGAGGAACTTAAGAAGAAACTCCCAGAGGAGTTCCAGGAAGGACTTTGTGCGGAATTACAGAAGAAATTCCCGGAGAAGTTTTGGAAGAAACTCTCATTCTTACTTAAGGAAAAAATTTAGGATGAACTCTTAGAGAAACTCCTGGAGGAATTGGAGGAGGAGAACCCGGAGGAATTCCCAGATGGACGTTTCTCAAGAAATTCCGTTGAGGATGCCTTCAAACATTTTGAAAGGGATTCCTCCAGGAATTACGCCAGGGAATCCTTCGGAAGTTCCATCAGGCATTATTTTATCCTGTCAGATATTTCTCTGGACCTAGCCAAGATGCGTTACACACCACATTTTGTCATATGAACGCGTTTGTTCAATATGCCATCAGTCTCTTGAGGGCATTCTCTAAGTTTTAGCAGTAACCACAAGCATATTCTCGAAAAACATGATGAAACCGTCGCTGAATGATCCAAATTGATTCTGGCCATCGGTTCCCTCAGGGCGCCCCAGAAAGTTTCAGAAATGGTCAACCAAGAGTGTGGCCACTTTTGATACGACCACATACATAGGAATTAAAAATCATGATGGTCACAATACATGTTTTGTTGTATGATCGTAATTGGCTTTTGTTGTCGTTTCCGTCGGGGTACCTGGATGTTCCAGAAGTGGCCAATAATGGGGGCCATGTCTAGCATCGATACAACCTCAAACATATCTATGAAAATTCATGAAGGAAGATCCGTCGCATGACACATTTTTCTGTTAGAATATGATTATCCTCTAATGTCGGTTCTTCAGGGCATCCCGGAAGTTTCGGAAGTGGCACATGGGAACCATGGCCAGTATTGCTATGCAGTCACAAGTGAATTGACGAAAAATCATAAAAAAAAGAGCCGTGGTGTTTTTCATCATGTTTTGCTAAATAAACGTAATTGACCCCTATCACCGGTTCTCCAGGTTGTTTCGGGTCATCCCGGAAGTACCCGGAGTGGCCAGTGGTGACCATGTGGTCAATGATTCATCCTGACATCAGCTAATCATGCCTTACAAATTGCTGAACTTCATAACTGTAGTCAAGTCAGGTTTCATAATCTTGCAAGTAGGAGCCCGAACGCGCGCATTCCGCCACCCACGAACCACGCGTTGATAATTTCAATCAAAGCCACCCTGCCCACCTGGGTGCACCTCAGTAAAACCAGCAAAATTTTTCTAAGTCCAAATCGTAAACAACAAGGCCACGAAACGTCAAGGACTTAAAAAAATTTTCCCTAGCAACCGCGGCGTGCAGTGCCCTATAGGGTAAACACCCCAGTTAAGGTGTGAGAAGTAGGCGCACTGGTTCGATCCAATCTTTCTTTGGGAATTCCAAAAGGACTCGCCCTGACGAGTCTCAACCGGGCATAATTAGAACTGTTGTGCGGTCTCCGAATGGAGTGGCGCTTAAGCCGCATGATTACTCCCAGATCGGCCAGTGACGGCTACAAAATATGTAACTATTTTTCTATTAAACTTTACACTGAAGTTGTTTCACGCGGTTTTTTACGCGGTCCGACCTAAAAAACGCGTTATTTCAAAAACCGTCTTAAAAAACTCCGCGTTTTTCAAAAACATGTGTAAAATAGTCAGGTCCACATCTACCGTAACTTGACTTTTTATTACGACGGTTTTCGAAATAACGTGGTTTTTTTTTACGCAGTACCATTACCGTCGTAAAAAAAAAACTTCAGTGTAAACTCATCATTTAATAACCCTTGAGGCAGATGATGACCATTTCCCGCATATTGTTTTAAGTTTAGAGTGTTATTTTTGACAATTTCATCAATTTCACTCGGTAAGATGGTATCATACATGAGAATGCACTAGTGCAGTTCAAATTAAAAAAAATGTTTGATATTATGCTTCCATAGGACATAGCTTCATCGAAACTACTGGTTCTAGTTCATTTTGAATAAAGCAGGCTATGTCCAAATAGGTAAGCATAGGCCTGAACATAAAAAAAAGAAAAATGTAATTTAACAATAAAAAGTCTGCTGCATTACAAATCAATTATCGCCAGTAGTACTCTAAAACAACGCCAAATAAATAGATCATGTGAAACACAGTATGCAGACGATAGGCGTGATAAACGCACCTGTAAGATTTCCTCCAAAAATCAATTGTCATTCAATCGCACACAGCCATGGTAAAAGCCACATATCATCTATCTGTCCAATGCCGATGACAAGCGGAATCGTGTCAGCGTGAAAACTACCAGCAGGCAGAAAAACGAGCATTCTCGCTTACCGAACAAACAGCCATATCACATTTACATGACAAAAAAATGGTATTGTTCAGGATATTTTTAATTGGTTCTGTCATAAACTTTGACACAAACTTCGTATTTCGTCTGGCCGTGGCATGCTTGGATGATTGCTTTTTTATCCTCGCTTTCATTTCTATTTTCAAACTTTTGTTGTTTTGGATCCGTCGTGTCGCTGTTGATGTTACTGTTGCACACGGGGACGCGGCTGGCAGTTGGATTGCGTTGCGAAATCGTTTGGTTACAATTTTTGCACCGAGACTGACGCGAATGCAAGGATACAGATGGATACGGCGAACGATGGAACGATACGATGATGTAGTTTGCGTCTTGGCGACAGCATTACGTTTGAAGATTCCCTTTATCTTGACGCAGAAAAATGAAGACAATAAAACGCATGGCTGATTTTCAAACTGAGAATTTACTCATTTCAAAGTGATATATTTTTGTTCTTACATAGTTTAGTTTAGTTTATCGATAAAATACAACAAATTACCATCATTCCATATAACGTTGGAAACTTCATTAGTTCCTGCAAAATTGGGACTACAAACATGACCCGGAAGAATCTCCGGGTTAATAACTTTCCATAAATGCATTTACTTTAGGTAAAAGACGACGAATGATGATCTGGAATATTTGTAGGCAGCATTCAGAATTGTGATCGCTGTTCGGTCTCCCAGATCCTGACCATTGGCTAGTGCAGCAGGTGGAATCCATAACTGGTTGTTGCTCCCTGCTGTACTGATGTAGTTATTTCTCTCGCTGCCCTCTGGTTCACCGAATGCTTTGTTTTTTCTAGTTGATAGCCAAACTTCCGTGTTTCTTGTGAATGACACAGCAGTTCCATTTCCTCACACTCCTCTTCTTTCAGGTGATGTCGTTCCTCCCGGAAGAGGCGGTCCGTTGTTCCCGAGTTTTTGTATATCGTTATACGTTCTGCCTAGTACCGTGCTGCAGCATGACCACCCTCGCTGCGTTTTTCTCTTCCAAAATTTCTCTACATTCATCATTGAACCAATTGCTCCTTCCTCGGTCTAAGTTGCATTGTCGATGACTGCTTTTATAGTACTTGAGCAGTACTCGAGATCGCCCTCGTCCGGCAACGCTGCCTCATGATTTGGCGCGTATGTGGTGGCGATAACCGGTTACTTCAGTCGCTCCAAATTATACCGAGGCGTTCGTCGTCGGTACCGCACATTGTTGATCACGGAGAGTTTTTGGCGGATTTTCACCATCAGCAGGTAGAGGTCAGAGTCGATGTTAGCGCCACGATATGTCCTGAAGTCGATAATGTCGAAGAAGTGCCGTCCATCAATAAGGATGTGGTTGATTTGGTTCGTTCGTCAGCTAGTAGGCGCAAAACTTCCCAATTATCGGCCTAAATTTCGTCTCCGTGACCTACCTGAACGTTTTAGCGAAGACCACATTATCAAGAAGACTTGCAGCCCTGCTGAAAATCGCGAGTCACTGCTAGCAGCGCCACCCCGGATGAAGGTGGCACTAATCATGATAATGTGTGTAAATTTTCATACTCGCACCAATACACTCTTACACTTTTACACAAATGTACCACCTTAGCTCACCAGGCGGCGGTGCCGTCGCTGATGCTTGCCGTTAGTATGGTAAAGTAACAGAGTTGCATGTCTTCTTGATAAAGTAGTCTTCGGTTTTAGTCTCCTATGATGATTTGTGTAGTCTCCGAGGATATATTTAAATATATTTCAGAGTACTTCAAAAGCTTCTTGCAAAGGCTCATCATCATTGGCGAATCTAGCTTTTTCGTTTTTCTCACTCATCCTCCTTTATAAACACAAGAAAGAGCGGGGTGCAAAGGGGTGCCGCGGCACCCCTTTCCATCCTTATCTTTCTCGTGTTTGTTTAAGAGAGTGAGCAAGAAAAAAGAAAAAGCTAGATTCGCCAATGATCATCAAGTATTTCTCGAAATATTTGTTCAGGAAAACTACCAAGAATTCTTTCAATGATATCTCTGAGAATTCATCTAGAAGATGATCTAAAGAATTTCTTAAAAAAAAAATCCAAAAGGAATTAATACGAAAAATTCGCAAATGATTCCTTCGGAATCAGATATTCATCCAAGAAATTACTTCGCAATTCCGCCAGAAGAAGAGTAGTCCTTCTAAACTAATATTTTCTTTCAGGAGTTCTCCTAAATATTCCTTAACGTCTTTTTTTCCTTTTTTTAAGTCTTCTCACATTATTCGTTCATAGATTTCATCAAGCATTCCAAACTCTGTTATTATGGTTTTGACATGACATGTATTCAATTCTTAATTTTGAACAAAAATTAATGATACCAACACAGATCGTGATAGAAGCTGATAGAAGTCCCACACATACATATACGCACATATGGTTTTGGTCTTAGTAGGTGTATCTTATATTTCTCAAAAAAATGTTTTCATAAATGGGGCCCCTGAATTTCAGCCACTACCTTAAGCTAAGTTGACAGATTTGTTTCATCCTGCGCACAACTTTCCCAAATGGAGGAGAATGTGCCTCTGGAGTAGACCTGAGCGCAGACTATATTTTGCTCGGCGGCGGCGTGAGGGCCATTTTTGACCGGCGTCATCGGCGTCACGCCGGTGGCAGCTTTCAGCGGCGGCGGCGTGAATCGGCGTGACCAAAATTTGATCTTAATTTCAACATTGCCAAAGCGAAGAAGTTGTCATTACGCTCTAGAATTTGTAGTCTGAGCTTTTTCATGACCATTGATGACATAAACTATTACGTTAAAATGAATACCTTTCTTATTTCTGTTCGGATCCGCCACTGCGTGATTAGACCTATTGCGACATATTTTTACTTATTCATTTATTTGGAAGGCTCGGCCGCCAAATTCCAAGAAACAGAACCAGTTGAATAACAGTTTATTAAACTAAAGTTTGCTCAAGAGTCAAGAGTTATTTTTGTTCCACTCCTGGACAGCTAAAATGTTTGTTGTAATGATCATAAATGAGCCGAAATGATTTGCTCATTTTTGTTTTTACGTTGTTTGCATTTTTCAAATTTTTAACTGCCTTAAGGTGAAACATCAAAAAATCCCATTGCAATTTTGCATACAAACTTTAGAGGCACAAATTTGACGAACAAAGCATCGAACCAAGCCGCACTTGTTTATCGTGTTTTTTCTCACTTGCAAAAAGGTAGCTTTTCTCAATCGAGCGCATTTGTTTGTGAATTTTTAAGATTGGTGCTCTTGAAAACGTGAGTAGAAGACAAAGTCGGCCATTGTGGCAGCCATATTTGTATTCTGTGATGTTTCTTCTCAATACTATATTAGTTTGGGAAGCCGAAGTACTCGCGGCTGTTTCGAGGTCAAGGATAACAAATATTTATAATTGGAAAGGAATATTGAGACATTACCGGTATCCTTAGTGTAATGAACGTTGCATTACTCCATTGTAAATGAAGGGCAATTGAATATTGATTTTTCTACAGCTTTTCTTTTGTTTTCTCAGAAGTTTTAGAGGAATTTCAGAAGGAAATCTAGGACGAATCTTCGAAAAAAAAATCCAGGAGGATTCCCCAAATGAATTCAAGCAGCAATCCCAAGGGAATTACAGCAGGAATTTCCAAAGGAATTTCAGGATGAATCTCCTACGGAATTCGAGAAGGATTTCAAGCAGGAATCAACGAAAAATACCAAGAAGAAATCTCTGAAGGAATTCCAGCAGAAATCCCAGAGAGAATACAAGGAGGAATTTCCAAAAGAATTCCATGAGGAATGCTCGAAAGAATTTCAGGAGGAACCCCAATAGGTATTCCAGCAGAAAACTCCGAAGGAATTCTAGGAACAATCCCGGAGGAATTGTAAGACGAATTCCTGGAGGAATTCTAAGTGGAACTCCCGGATGAATACTAGGAGGAATGTCCGAAGGAATTCTAGAAGGAATGTCCGAAGAAATTCCAAGAAGTCACCATAGGAATTTCAGAATGGAATGCCGAAGGAAATCTAGAAAGAATTCCCGACAAAATATCAGGAGAAATCTTTGAAAGAATTTGAGGAAGAATCCTCGAAGGAAGAACCCCTCAAAAGAAACCCTGAAGGAATTCTAAAAGGAATCCCCGAAATTACTTTAAGAGGAATCCCCGAAGGAATTTCAAGAGAAATCTTCGACAGAATTTCAGGAGAAATTTTCGGAAGAATTCTAGGAAGAATCACCGAAGGAATTCCAGGAAGAAATCCTGCAGGAATTCTAGGAGGACTACCGACGGAATTCCAGCAAGAATCACCGAAGAAATGGAAGAGAAATCACCAAAGGAATTCCATGAGAAAATCCCGAAGGAATTCCAGGAGTATTCCCTGATCAGGAGAAATCCCCGAATGAATTTTAGGAGAAATACGCGAAAGAAGTCTAGAAAAAAATCCCCGAAGAAATTGCAGGAGAAATTCCTGCAGGAATTTCAGAGGTCACCTACGAAGGAATTCTGGGAGGAATCTCCGAAGGAATTGCGAATTCCTCAAAAAGGAAACACCAAAGGAATTCTAAGACGAATCTCCATAGGAAGTGGAGGAGGAATCTCCAAAGAAACTTAAGAAGGAATCTTCCAAGGAACTCCAGGAAGAATCTTCGAATACAAGGAGAAATTTCCAAAGGAATCCTAGGAGAAATCATCGAAGAAATTCAAGAAGGAAATCCCGAATGGAATGATTCCATGAGGATTTTTTGAAAGAATGAAAAGAAGAATCTCCGAAAAAAAATCTAAGAGGAATTACCAGAGGAATTCCAGGAGGAAACTTCAAAAGAATTCCAGGAAGAACCACGACAGAATATTAAGACGAATTCTCGAAAAAAAAAAAATAAAAACCCAGGAGGATTTGATGAAGGAAGTCCAGGAGGAATTCCTAAAAGTATTTCTAGGGGAAACCATCGAAAAATATCCAATAGAAATCCTCGTAGGAATTCCATGAGAAAACCCTGAAATAATTCTAGGAGGAGTTTCCGCAGGAATTCCAAGAGGAAACCCCGAAAGAATTCCAGGAGAAATCTCCGAAAAAATCGAAGAGGAATTCCCGTAGAAATTTCAGGAGGTATCCGCGACGGAATATCAGGAGGAATCCTCAAAGAAATTTCAGGATAAATCCCCGAAGGAACTTCAGAAGGAATCCCCGAGGGAATTTAAGGAGGAATCTTCGAATTAATTCCAGGAGGCAGTCCTAAAGGAATTCCGGAAGGAATCCCCGAAGGAAGTCCAGGAGAAATCCTTGAAGGAGGTCCAGCAGGAATATTCGACGGGATTCCTGGAAGAACTCCTGAAACAATTCCTGGAGGATTACGCGAAGAAATTAAAGAAGAAATCCCTGCAGGAATCCCAGGAGGAACCCCTAAAAGAATTCTGGGAGGAATCTCTGAAGAATTCCCAAGCGGAATACTTAAAGGGTTTTCAAGAGGAATTTCCATAGAAAGTCCAGTAAAAATCTCCGAAGGAATTCAGAAATCCCTGAAGGAATTCTAGGAGAAATCACTGAAGCAATTCCAGAAGGAAATCCCTAAGGATTTCCAGAAGAGCTCCGGAAGGAATTTCATGAGTAATCACTGAAGCAAAACCAGGAAGAATCTCCGAAGGAATTCTAAGAGAAATCACCTAAGAAACTCCAGGAGGAAACCCCGAAGAAATTTCAGGAGAAATCCACGTTAGAATATCAGGAGAGAGCCCCGAAAGAATTTCAGGAGTAATCCATGAAGGATGTCCAGGTGGAATACCCGAAGGAATTCCAAAAGGTGTCTCTAAATGAAGTGCAGGAGAAATCCTTGGAAGAATTCCATGACGAATCCAGGTGGAATCTCTGAAAGATTTCTAAGAGGAACCACTAAAGAAATTTGACGGAATATAAAAAGGAATCCTCGAAAAAAATCAGGAGGAATCCTCGAAGGAAGTCTAGGAGGAAACCCCGAATGAAAATCTAGGGGAACTCCAACTGGAATCCCCGAAAGAATTCCAGGAGAAAGCCAGGAGGAATCCCCGAAGGAAGTCCAGGGGAACCCCTGAAGGAAGTCTAGGAGGAATTCCTGAAGAAATTACAAGAAAAATCCCTGCAGGGATTCCCCCAGGGAAATCCTCGATGGAATTCCGGTAGGACTATCCACAGGATCTCCAGGCGGAATCCTCGGAGGATTTCCAGCGGATCTTTCCGGGTAGGGGGAAGGATTTGCAGGAGGTATTCTCTAAAGAATTCCAGAAGGAAATCCTTGAGGGATTCTTGTAGAAACTACATGAAAGATCCCTCAAAAAATATGCTTGATTATAATACTAAGGGAATTATTGAAGGAACTTCTAAAAGATACCCTGAAGAAACTCCTGTAGGAATTCCTGAATGAGCTTCTGGAGAAATCTCTGATGTAACTCCTGAAAGCATCCGTGAGTGGTCTTGAAAAAATCTCAATCTCAATCTACTATCTGAAGGAACCCCAGGAGCGATCCCTGGAAGAACTTCTGGAAGAATCCTTAAGGAACTTCTCGAACTATCCCCTAAGGATATCCTGAAGATATTTTGAAAGGAACACTTATATAGGAATCGCTCATTAAACTTCTGGGGTAATCCCTGAGTTGTCCTGGTGGTATCCTTGGATCTTCGTATAAGATTCTCTGAAGGAACTTCTGTAGGAATCCCTGAAGAAATTCAGCAGGAATCTCTGAAGAAACATCTGCAAGAATCCCTGAAACTCCTAAAGGAATCTATGATGGAACTCCTGGAAAGAAGTGGTGTTGGAATTTCTAATGGTACTTCAGAAGGAATCCCCGCAGGAACTCCTAGACTAATTTCTAGAGACCTCCTGCAGGAATTCCTGAAGAAACTTCTCACTTGATTCTTTATGCATCCTCCTGAAAAAATATTTAAAAGGACTTCTGGAAGGATACCTGAATGAACTCACGTTGAAATAGCTTAGGAAACTTCTGAAGGAATTCCTAATGAACACATGGAGGCATCCCTGAATCCTCTTGGAGCTATTAGGAAGACCCCTGAGCGAACTGGAGAGATCACCGAAGAAGCTTTTGGAGCAATCCTTGAAGAACTCCTGAAAAAATCTGTGCATTTTTTTCTTGTGGCATCCCGAAGTAATTCCAAGAGGAATCCCCGAAGGAATTTCAGGAGGGATTATTGAACAAATTCCAGGAATTTCATATGGATCTCCTGGAGGAATCTCTGAGGAATCTCCTGGACTAGATCCTGGAGAAACTCCTGTAGGAATTCCTGAAGGAACTGTCAGACTAATCTATAAGAGTTGCTGAAGGATCTTCTGGATGAATCTCTGAAGGTACTCCTGTCGAGATCTTCCTGAGAGATCTTCTGAAAAAAAAAAACATCCTGGAGGCACCTGAAGATTTTTCTGAAGGAATCCTTTTGGAAGATTCTCTGAAGAAGCTTCTGGAGAGATGTGAATGTGTTTTCTAAGAATTGAGAAATCAATTGTAGCGCATTTAGTTCACCACTGGACTATCGCACTAGTTTTCATGAGTGCGAAAACGCAAATAAAAGTGCGCGATGGCATCATATCATCTCGGTGTCTTCAGGGCACTTATTCAGCATAGATTGAAGAAATAGTGCGCCGAAGACATCAACTTGATTTGATGCTATCGCGCACTTTTATTTACGTTTTCGCACTTATGAAGACTGAGTGTACAGGCCAGTGGTGAACTAAATGTGGTATATTGTAATCAAACTCTTATGATAGTGATCGTGAGATTTTTCATCTCAACTTCATATAAACTTAATTTTGTTCGTGCACTGACCACCGGCGCGAAAAATGAAAATCGGCGGCGTGACAAACAGCGGCGTATGGCGCGCCGCCGATACATCGGTCGGCGTCGGCGTGGGACAAAAAGTGGCGCGGCGGCGCACAGGTCTACTCTGGAGCCGACCTACTGATTCGTCCTGCGTATTGAATTATTGAATTTCATATAAATTGAATTTTGATTGCTAACATTTTTTTGTAATTTTGGTGACCCGGAATTCAACCAAAATATACAAACCAAGTCATAAAACTTTATACCTCTCAGATCAATGAATGCTGTTTTAAAATAAAATAAAAATTTTCAAGATTAAATTATTCTGTAACATACATTTTTTATACTTATGTTTTATTTCCATATAATTCATATACAATGAGACACCATATGCGAGTAATAACCAACCAGCACAAATGGGTACCCGACCCGCTAGCAAGCAGCACAGCATAAATCAATCCCAACCAGAAAAGATGTCATCAACGTTATGCTGCTTTCCACTTAATAAATTGAATGCGTCTTTACTGAAGCGCGTAAACATGCAATAAACTTTATATTGCCTATACGACTCCTTTCTCCCTCTACTCAACGATGGTGACCCCACACGGTCGGCAGTCATTGTTGTAGCATTCTATAGAACTTTGGTGGGTGCTGCCAACCAACGCCTTCGTCGCCGTCGTTGAAAGTGTAACATAAGAGGGACGTCGTCATTGCACCGTGAATCAAGAATCGAACCAAGCCAATCTACATAAAAGTGCATTCTATGTTGTGCGTAGGGAGCGCGGATCGGAACAAATTAACTAGTTTGCTTTTCTGTAGTCGAGGAATTGACGTTCCCCGCTGCTTCCTCATCTCGTGCCAAACCTTATACAAATGAGTGCAGTGGATCGAGAGAGAGAGCATATAAAACTTTCGGCGGGTGAAGGAAAGCGCAAATCAGCCAGAAGCAGAAATTTAAATCGACATAATTTATTGAGGCACAAATTATCATAAACAATAGAAGGAAGTAGGCTCAAATTGAGCAACCGCGGCTTCATCGTGCGCGCATTGTGTTTGTGCATCTTCTCGGTGACACGACGGAGAGTGTGGGCCGACCGGGGGTCCGGGGTCGATCCATTTGTTACCACACAGTTTGAATTTTATTGCCACAAACGGGACACTCCTAAATGGTGTTACAATTTCAGTTTTGAGGCTTCGCCTCACCCGGTACGGAACATGTTCTCTGCTAATTGGTATGCTAATAAAAATGCGTAAATTAACTGACAATGGCCGGATTGGAAAACAAACTGAATTGTTAGGAGGCTTAGGCCCCGAGTACACGGTGTCAAGCATTGTCAACGAATGGAACAAAGAGCAACTATCTTTATACACTAAAACCCCAATTTACGCTCACTTCTTTTGCGCCAAACTCAATTTGCGCTCCCCGATATACGCACTAATTCCCAAATAACGCTCCCCCCATTTATGCACTAATTCCCAAATAGCGCTCTTCCAGTTTACGCTCCTTAGGCGTAAATTGGGGTTTTAGGTATTCGGGAACAAGTAAGGGGCTGTCCATAAACCACGTGGTCATTTTTTTGGGACTTTTCAACCCCCCCCCCCCCCTCCGCGTGGTCATTAGTCCATACAAATTTTTTTATTTGTCCATACAAAATGGTCATTGGGCCGAACCCCCCCCCCCCCCCCCCCCTATGACCACGTGGTTTATGGACAGCTCCTAACATGTGATACATATGATACATAGAGGGTTAGGGTAGAGGGTAGGGTAGATGGTTAGGGTAGAGGGTAATGTTAGATGATAGGGTAGAAGGGTAGAAGGTAGGGTAGAGGGTAGGGTAAAAGGCAAGGTAGAGGGTTAGGGTAGAGGATTAAGGTAGAGGGTTGTAGAGGAAGGTCATCATATCTATATCAGAGATACTGATCCTTGAGATGATCAATCCGAAAAACATTTGCTCTTCTTCCTAGCACTTTCGGTTCTTGAGATATTCACGTGGCCCGTGACCATAGGTTGGAAACCACTGAATTTTCAACATATCTATATTAGGGATCATGATTCTTAAGATGATCAATCCGTAAAACATTAGCTTTTCTACCTATCACTTTCGGTTCTTGAGATATTCACGTGACCCGTGAGCATAGATTGGAAACCACTGATTTTTCATCATATCTATATCAGAGATACTGAACCTTGAGATGATCAATCTGCCGTTCTTATTTGATGGTTGCTCGGGTTGACTGAAATCGTTTTAAAGATGATTATAAGCGAAAATGAATAAATGTCACACTGAGTTGAAATATAACATCCAAGGAAATTGTACTTGTGAGAACAGCTTATGGATAAAAGAAGGAAGAATTGATTGAAGTATTGTCAATCCAAATTCCAGGAATTTACTACCGCAAGATAATGTCGAAGAACAGCCTATGAACTGAAGAAGAACTTTTGTCAAACGATGAGTTAAATAAAGGAATTTGCAAGGTGTGCATCAAGATTCCCAACGCTTATTCTAAGAATTCACATTCTTTTTGGTTGTGCCCCTAAAGCAGGAAACTGATAACATAATAAAAATCTACGTGTATAATGACTTGCTGCCTTCGTTAAGTTTTTCATTCCTACATCTTAGCCGCAACCCTCTAACATCTTAGAATCACCTCGGCGGAACACGATCGGTGTCACGTTGCAATCATGGCCCTTATAAATGTGTCTGCTCTTCTTCCTAGCACTTTCGGTTCTTGAGATATCCACGTGGCTCGTGACCATTGATTGGAAACCACTGAATTTTCAACATATCTAAATTAGGAATCTTGATCCTTAAGATGATCAATCCGTAAAACATTAGCTTTTCTACCTAGCACTTTCGGATCTTGAGATATTCACGTGGCCCGTGACCTTAGATTGGAAACCACTGATTTTTCATCATATCTATATCAGAGATAATGATCCTTGAGATGATCAATCCGAAAAACATTTGCTTTTCTTCTTAGCACTTCCGGTTATTGAGATATTCACGTGGCCAGTGACCATAGGTTGGAAACCACTCATTGTTGCAATACAACTACATTTTGATAAGTACATACTCCCTGGAGTGCAGAATGCGAAAAACCTTTTCACTTCATCCTCACACCTTTGATTCTTGAGAAATTCGCTTGGCCTATGACCGTAGGTTGGGAACCACTGGAATTAGCAAAAATGCTAAATTATTAATTGTAATTGAAAAACTTATAACCTTTTCATAGGTTAGGAACTTTGTGATTTTGATCTTCACAAACTCAGTATAAAACTGAAAAAAAAAAACACTCCCCGATTTGCGCACTAATTCCCAAATAGCGCTCCCCCCCAAGTTACGCTCCCCCTGTTTTGAGCGTAAATTGGGGTTTTAGTGTATCTTTCTTTGTCTTTGTTTCAAGTCAAACCAGATCTTGTACCGACTATTCGAACCCTCTAAGCAGAATACCCTCTTCAAATGAGTGTAGTGTAATCAGTTTCGTACCTTTTAAAGGGTGGTACGGTCAAAATTTGGTCAAAATTTTTTTTCATAACTTTAGACTGCGTACACCAAAATAGCTGATTTTTGGACTAGTAATGGTGCATTTTATGGTGCATTTTGGACCAGTAATGTGTATTTATGCCATAAAATTTTCATCAAAATCGGTTTAGTTTTTGTGGAGATATTGTTGACCCTGAGATCTGCAATTTTAAAATTTTGTACAAAGAGGCTTCAAAAATATGAACACATTTTTGCTGTTTTATTTATAGAGCCAGAAATACTGAACCGAATTGAATGATTTTTTTCTGTATATAAAGAATGCATGTCCAAATGTTGTGTAAAAATTTAATTCAATTTGATTTTGCCGTTTCAAAGTTATATTTGTTTAAGTGGCACCCTGTCAGTTTTTTTTTTTCATATTCAAACTGCCACAACTTTGGAAGTATTCATACATAATGGCACAAAATTTTATTTAAATCATATTTGTATAACAGTATTATACTGTAAAATTTTCATATGAATCGGAGCAGTATTAGTAGTTTTATAACCAAAATTGTGCCCTACTGATCTTAAATTGTCAAAGATTTACTATGGAGCACCTTTGTACAAAATTCTAAAAAAGCAGGTCGTTGGTTTTATCTATATATCAACCAATACTTAATGGATTTTGATGAAAATTTTATGGCATAATCCACACATAATGTACCATTACTGGTCCAAAAATCATCTGTTTTAGTGTACGCAGTCTGACGTTATGATAAAAATTGTATGACCAAATTTTGACAGTACCACCCTTTAATTCGGAATTAAAAGGTACGAAACTGATTACACTCATTCAAACCAGATGTTTGAGCATTGCTGCACTGGTTTGTATTGACTCAAATATTTAACCCTGTGTACTAGCATCTTTAGACGATCTTGTTAGTAGGTATCCATATAAAAGAGTGGATAAACATGGTCAAATTTTTACAATAAAGCTGTGTTGATTCCTTTTAGCGTTCAGGACAATTTGAAAGCAAATTTATGTCGCGAGTGTCGGATCGCTTTGCGACAGTTAATGATGCATTTATCAAAAAAATATTTGTATATTTGTAGGCAATCCTTTTCACATTTTATTTTTTTTTGCCCTACATCATGTTTTATATATACACGCAGAAAAATAAATTGTAAACACAATTAAATTCTACTTCAAATCAACCGATTTTTCAGTTTACTATAACGACAAACTGATTTCTAGTTTAAACTGAACTTTTCTATTGTTTGATAATACTAATATTTTCATTTGTCGAAATTTTTGACAGTTTGTTAAAACAAACAGAGATATGGTATTTTCAACATGAAATAATGGATTGATTCAAATGACTGCACTTTTGCCACTAACAAACCCGGAATGTGATTGTGTTGGTGACGGCAGCAACTGCGGCAGTCCGGAAATCTATTTTTAGACCGTCGGTAAGCGGATGGGGAGGAGAACGACTAAAAAAAGACAAAAAAGGCGAAACCGATAAACTTTTTGTGGATGCTGTCGTGAGTACCTGCGCATTATCCATTACGGCCAAAGCTACACTTGGAAGTTGGCGTGATGAATTTGCTGCACCTTCTTCGTTGTGGCAATGTTGAGGTAAGCGTTTTATAGATGTGTGAGTGCTTGCGGACCATGTTTGTGGTTTTTATTTTGTTGAAACAAATGAAATTTTTGACATTATATGAAATGGTGGTAATCGGTTGTTTTTATCGATAAACTCTAAATGAAAACAATTAAATATAATTTTAGAATAAGGAAATTCTCAGTTTGAAAATCAACCGTTCGTTTTATTGTTTTAAACAAGCGCCATTTTTCTGCGTGTAGTTGATAATATTCTCAGATTTTAAAATTCATATAATGAAAAAATGATCATCGCTTGTAGCCTACTTATCTTTGTATCATACTTCATTGTATCCTCAGTCATCAAATCATTATCGATCCCACATTAACATGCCATAAATATCACGTTCTTGTTAGCAAATACTATTACATGCTGTCAGTTTTTACAGCCCGCGCACTACAGGGGTAGCACTTATCCAGTCCGAACGAACTAATCGCGTATGTAAATTAATTGATCATTCAGTCACTCTGGACGATGCAATGACGGTTGCAGCCTACATAAACTTCTAGAACCGACCGACCTATACGGTTTAGCTAGAAACTGGCACTCTCTGGGGTTCACAAAGTTCCATTCCATTACAGATGGTATGTCGTAAATTCAATTACAAAAACCGTTGATAGATTTATGGCCCTCCGTACGATTGATACTGCCGGTACTCATATCATAACTCTCGCAATAATCATGAATTATTAAATGTTTGAAATCCTCCGCTCAGCAGAACAGGTACACGCATCATTGAACGTGAGTGGACGGACCTTTGGCTGCTAGGGCTACGGTAGTGGAACGGACTCCATTTCAGCAGCTAGCTAGACGGTCCGTTAATGCATGTAAACCGATTAAGGAGTGGTGATAAATCATGTTCAAGGGATAGTTTGGTTTAACAATGTATAGCAGATAACATTTTGTGCAACCTTCAAAAAATTTGCATGGTGTCATGGTGCATTACTTACGGGTGGTCAATACCATCAACATGTCTGATTGTTCTAGTCTGTGGGGTTTTTTAAAAGCTTCGATTCGCATTCGTTTTTCTATATTGAATTACTGTTATGTGCTAAAAAAACGAAAGGTGTCCCGAGCAGAGGGGAATATCAAATTAATAACTACGAAATTACAAGACCTGTTTTTATATCTCGTTTTGTTATTATTGTATTATCAAGGCATTACGTTTCCATAACATGTTTTGTTGGACAATCTTATTTTGTTATGACCAAGCTATATTGGTATACAGCCATTAAATAACATTTCAATATTACATTTTGTTGTGGAACAAGTTTGTTTATTATTGTATTATTGAGAGTGTACAAATACTTTATGCTGTTGCATCAAAACTAAAACAAGTTTTGAAATAACTTCTACTTCATTCAACAACGTTATTTACAGTATTTCGCGAGTTATGCTTACATTATCACATTTGATAAGAGGTGTGGTATATTCCGTGACATGGAGGTGCTGTAATGTGTACAAAACCAAGTCCCTGCTGGGCGCTGCGAGGTTTGAAATTGACTGAGTTGTAGCTAAAAAGTTCCCAAAATATCAGCCGCTGCCCAAGTGGCGCAGCACCCTACATACATCAAAACGAGAACATAGGGCACTGCATGAAATTCTTTCCTTCTCTTTCACTCGTACAGAAATTATGTAAACAACAAGGCCAAGAAACGTCAAAATCCCATACAAAATCAAAACAGTGCAGTGGCCTATAGCAGACGATATTGAAGGTGGGGTTTGAAAAGGACGTTACAGACTCCGACATGAGAATTTCAATGATAAAAATGTTAAACTTATTGAGTAAACTTGTTTGAACGAAGCTAATACAGACAGCTGAATTCAAACTTGTAAATGGTTTTGAATGGGATTTTTCAGAAATATTTTATATTTTCACATGTTTTTCCTGTCATTCCAGAGGATGAAGTCGGATCTACCTATTTGTGGTAAAATATTACATGAATAGTTGAAAATACGCCTATGAGGGAAGAGAGAAACTGAAGCTCGCAATGATTGTTCCGCCATTCTCACATGCTGTTCTAAATATGTAAAGCATTCTCAGCCAACACGAAGTCATATATGATGTAGAAAAGGATGCTAATGTGGAGGCCATATGCGTACATGCTTTCATTTAACCACGGGTAAAGTGTACGCATATCGCCTCCACTTTAGCATCCTATTCAACAGCATGTGCGATTGTATGATATCATAACTAATTTTGCTTTCGGGATGTTATCAATAACTCTTTAATATCAAAATTTGTTATTGAAATATTTTCCAAATTCACTGTTATTAAGTTGTTATTGACACTAACAAAACATGTTATTCAATTGATTTTTCAGGAACAATTTTTTGTTATGTGACTTGTTATTTTGCCGCTTATGACAGACAAGTTTATAACTCAATATGTTATGTTAATAACATAAAAATAACTAATTCCATTATGCAGTTATTTTGCCAAAATAACGCATTTTGTTATGCTGTTGTTATTTTCTTCTGCTCGGGGTATTTGGAAATAAAGTCAAGACGCATGCAAAAATGGTTGATTGACATTCAAGACAGGAGTACTTTAAAAATCTATCATTCATTTTTTTATTTTGACAAATCCTACTGTATGGTCACAGACAAACAGATGTAACTCTTCGAATAACTTTTGCCTGGTGTCTTTTTCATGAATACACTGCGCGAGACACTGTCGGCCATGATGGATTTCAATTTGACGTTTGTCTAACACGCACACCACTACACAAATCGCTTGTGATTTTCGTTTGCATCATTCAGCAATGTGTACGTTGGCAAAAGTCAAAGCGATCGAACACTTGCGCCTCTGGTGGAAGGATCGCGGAAATCAAATGAAATTTGAATTGATCATTAAATGCATTTGCCAAGCCGTTTTGAAGTGTGTTACGGCTGTTTGTCTGTGATATGTTCTTCCTTTACAAGCAAGTACACGGACAATACCCACCACAACATCGAAGTTCAACATTAAATTCATGATAACACCTAGAAAACAATTTACCGTCATAATATCGCTGCAGATCTCCAATGTTGGTCACGCCCAGCACTAGTATTACGCTCCACCTGCTCCGCCTATCGTACTATATACGCTCCACGCCTGTTTGTACCAACCGGTTGATTAACAAACATCAACTTTGCATGGTTGTTGTTCGGCATCCTCACAATATGCCCTGCACGTATATGGCAACCCTGGCAACATTCACAATGCATCGGATACACAAATGTTTACATACACGATGTTGGATTGTATTACATGGCGGCGGCGCACCCGGGTGATGTCTTCCCCACCGTATCCATCCAGCTTTGGCAATTTTCTGGACGTTGGGGTAAGGACAAACGTCTTGAAATCCCGTTTCAACAGTGTAGCAGAACTTCAAGAAGCAAGCTTCAAATAATAGTGCCTTTTATTATTCTGTTCTTGCTCACTTTTAATAAGCCTAAAATAAAAAGATCAGGTGCGCTGGTTTTGTTTACGATGAGATTTGTGCGCTTGACATCGTGATTAGGTACCGAAGTCGGCCATTGTGACGGCCATTTTGGGATTCTAACAAGTCTGTCCTTAATAGAAGAGTGCAGTGAGCTCGTGGTTCATCTTTCGCCGCCACACACCGTTCTCCAGCAACTTTGAGTGCTTGCTGTGCTGTTCCACCTCGAGCATGGTCCATGCCTCGTGTCCACATGCTACATGGTGAGGAAGTGAATCTTTTTCATTAGATCCCATAGAAGGCACGGCATCCGCTGATGACGCGCCTCCGCATTTCACGGCTCACATTTTTGTCAGCCTTTAGTACGGAATCGAAGTAGACGAATTACTCCACTACTTCGGAAGTATCCTCGTCTATCGTAAGTAGCATTGCTGCCAAGGTCTGTCCTGTATCGTTCAGTTCCACCTGCCAGCATGTGCTTATTTTAGCCGACTGACCGATTCACGTTTCTGGCGGGTGTACATAAAATTCTATCACAGTTACAAATGTTCTAGCCATAATATCCATGTCTTCCTGAGCCGGGCTCAACAGCCGGGGAACGATTTTCACAAAATCCGGTCAATTTGTGTGCTTTGCGGACGACATGGACATTATCGCTAGAACATTTGGAACGGTGGCAGAACTGTACACCCGCCTGAAACGCGAAGCAGCAAAGGTCGGACTGGTGGTGAATGCCTCAAAAACAAAGTACATGCTGGTAGGCGGAACCGAACACGACCGGATCCGTCTGGGTAGTAATGTTACGATAGACGGGGATACTTTCGAGGTGGTGGAGGAATTCGTCTACCTCGGATCCTTACTAACGGCTGACAACAACGTGAGCCGTGAAATTCGGAGGCGCATCATCAGCGGAAGTCGGGCCTACTACGGGCTCCAGAAGAAACTGCGGTCGAAAAAGATTCACCCACGCACCAAATGCACCATGTACAAAACGGTAATAAGACCGGTAATCCTCTACGGGCACGAGACATGGACCATGCTCGAGAAGGACCTACAAGCACTCGGAGTTTTCGAGCGACGCGTGCTAAGAACGATCTTCGGTGGTGTGCAGGAGAACGGTGTGTGGCGGAGAAGGATGAACCACGAGCTCGCTGCACTTTACGGTGAACCCAGCATCCAGAAGGTGGCCAAAGCCGGAAGGATACGGTGGGCAGGGCATGTTGCAAGAATGCCGGACAACAACCCTGCAAAGCTGGTGTTTGCAACGGATCCGGTTGGCACAAGAAGGCGTGGAGCGCAGAGAGCACGATGGGCGGACCAGGTGGAGCGTGACTTGGCGAGCATTGGGCGTGACCGAGGATGGAGAGCGGCAGCCACAAACCGAGTATTGTGGCGTACTATTGTTGATTATGTTTTGTCTTAATGATGTGGAACAAATAAATGTATGTATCCATGTCTTCCGCAAAGACAGTAAAATTGGCCAAATTTCGTACAGATTGTACCCCGGCTGTTGAGCCCGGCTCGTCGCATTACACCTTTCAGAACGATGAACGGCAGTCCCCGCCGAGAATCGAATAAACAGGATAGTTCACCCAAGACTCGTATTAAGTTTCGTACACCGTCCATCTTTCAGGTTTGTAATCTTCCCGTTAGAGGTGTTCTTGTCCATGCTTTTCCACAGGTCTTTTTTTTCTTCTAAACCATAGTGGGAAATCTGCTCAACAGACACCTGAAAGGAAAGTGCGGGTAGAGTAGGGTTAAAGCCGTCTTCTACAACAAAAGTAAAAGCCTGGACTACTCTACTCTCCTCGACCCACTAAGAATATTCTTATGGTCGCCAAACCCTTCGTTTCTCCGGAACCACCAAGAAGGTATTGCTTCAGAGAGGGTCTAGTGCACATCGCTTAGTCAGTTTGCCGAGTGGTGCTCACGACTCCCTTTGTTCTCGGAAGGCGGGCAGGGTCAACCCCACGCCCGCACCCATTTGTTTTGCAGGCGCCAAGAACTGATGCCTACGTGCAATTTAAACTGATCTGCTGAAGGCAAGCGTATCACTACCGCATGTGGCAAGCATGCGGTCACGCATTGTGCGAAAACGCGGCCACACGAACAAAACGTGTTCCGCCGATTCCTCCAAACCAGCACACTGGGCATTCGGGAGAACCCGCATGCCCGAAACGGTGTAGATACTGTCGGAAGCAACCATGGCCTGAAAGGACCTGTGTCAGGTGGAATGTTACTTCCCCATGGCGCCTATTAATCCAACCATTTACCCCAACCTACGCATCGACCTTTCTTTGGAGGAACTGTCCCACACGCGCTGCCATTTGACCGTAGAGGCCATACTGGCCGTCCTGCGTATGCCTCTTGTGCCACGCATTTCGAAGCACTTCATGTCCTCCCTGATAAGGATGCCGATAGGCACCATACCAATGATGATGTTACACGGTACGGTACGTGCTCGCAACCCTCAGGCACATCAGCCTAAAAGTACTTTCCAGCTTACCACGGTAGCTTTCGGTATTTAGCGCAGTGCCCCACGTCGGGCTGCCATGCCTTAGTATGGACGTAACGACACTAGCCAGAAACTTGCGCTACTGGCGTACACCGCCAGTATTGGAGCTATTGGACATCATTCGGGACAGTTCCACTATAGCTGTGGCTCTTTTACAGGCGTAATCAACGTGGCTACCGAAGGTAGCTTATCGTCGATAATCACGCCCAAGTGTTTGACGGAGCGCTTCGACGTGATTTGCCTTCACTAATCACCGCTTGATGCTCCGACTTCCACTTGTTCACAACAATTACCTCAGTTTTGTGTTGAGCCAACTCCAGTTTCCTGGATCTCATCTGTGACTCCACAACCTTGAACGAGTGGGTAGTAGACAACTCCACTAGGACTAGGATCATGACGCGGAAAAAGCCCCTCGATGATTCCCTCCAACATCTCTGGAAATTGCTCTGTAGAAGCCATTACACCTCTCGTCTTGGCCATCACGATCCTGTAGGCATCACTCCACGTATTAGCATTGGCACTCGGATAGAGACCCTCAAAGAAGACCTTCTTGCTTGCCCTTATCTCGGTATTTAGCGCGGGTTTTGCAGCGTCGAAAATCACCCACCGCTCTTCTGCAATCGCTTGAGTCCACCAGTATGCCGGTGGCCTTCCATTTCTAGGGTGTTCACGCACGCGAGAGCACCGCTACCAGCTCGTCGTCGTCTAAATCAAGTTGGTTTCGCTCCCGATGGAGTGCCTCCCTAAATACCCCTTCGTCGAAGTACGATGTCTGCCACCTGCGAGGGCTTGGCCTTGGCCTAGCCGCTTCTTTCGCTACCCGCTGCCTGTTGTTGTTGTAGTCGATACTGTAGCGAACCGCCAGGTGTCTACTGTCCAGTTCGAACTACTATTAGGCCAGGACTACAAAAAGTAACGTCAGTTATTGACTCCGCACCGTTCCGTATAAATGTACTCTTGGTACCGACATTAGCCAGGTCGACAGCCAGGTCTCTAGCAGGATCTGACTCCGCTGGTTCGTGAAACGGCTTCGCTATTACCACCTGGTAACGCTATTACCACCGACCTTCGCCCTGTTAGCACGGTCGTCATACAGTCCAGAGTCTGCATAGTAGACACCGGTTCCTAGACGGGGTTTTTGTTTCTAGACCCATCCGCGACCCAATTGCCGGCGGGTACTGATGGTCGTCGATAACTTCCTACGACTTGTTAACTTCCCATAAACTCATTCATTTTAAGTGGTGGACGGCGGTGTATGATCAACGGATGCACTTTGTGAGCGGCATTCAAACTTCCAGTCCTCCTGCGGTTCGGTTTCCCAGATCATGCCTGCTGCTTTGTTGGGTTTGAGCTGGTGGATGACACCCTTTTTTCTTTGACTTCCCTCACCGTGGTTCGTTTCCATGTTCTGCTGCGTGAACGTTGTCAATTCCTCAGCTGTCTGCTCATGCCTGTGCTATCCTTGTCATTCAGTTGCTCGTCAAAGTGTTATTTTCATCTTACGTGTATCTTGCGAACAGTACAGCAATTTTATTGCCTTGTACTCCGCGGTGTTTTTCCTCCAGAAAAAGGCGGATCTGTTGCTTTAGCTTCTGTTTGTATCGTTCGAACCAATCACTCCATCGACTCTGTTCCGCTTCGCTCGCGGCAGTATCGTTGATGGCTGCTTTTACAGAAGTCCTCTAGTGGGGCCACATCGAGCACGCGCACGTCTCGCAACACTGCCTCAACTTTCTACGCGTATGCTGATTCAATGATGCATATAAGTTTCTACTAAAATGTATCTATTCTGGTTGATTAAAGGTTAATACACTTTTTCATATATTCTATTTGTTGATACTTTGTAGTTATGCCACACAAATCATGAAACATCGCTCAGGAGATATCCCAATATCTACAGTGATGTATCACGCTCGTAAAATTGACTGCTCTTTTTGGCATTCCGAAACTTTGCACCATGTCGAAAACGTTTCAAACCTAAGAACCTCGATGACACCCGCTTTCCCGCAAACTGCCACCATTTCGTGCCATATTATCACTGTATTTTTCAAACTTCCAAACGGAAACCTTGCGTGGCCCACTTGCACTACACGCTCGGTGTCTATAGAGAAGTAAACGCTGTCGGCTCCCAAAACAGGCAGTTCGCTGCTGGTCCGCCCTCGTCCACCATTTATCTAGCGCTGCGTTGGATGGCTGGGAGGCACCGCGGAAAACCCTTTCGCCTTTTAATACCAATGACAATAATCGTAATTTCACGGTGGTTCCCAGTCACGCAATAGCCCCGAAAAGGAAAAACTCTTGTTTCCTCCGCGGTTCGGTCGCCTTCCTAAATTACATTAAGTGTCTCCTGTTACCACAGTTATAATGAATAAACAACCATAAATCTATAATGGAAAATCAAAACCTACGTCTCTGGAAATACAGCTCCGAGCCAGAAGAGGAGAGAAGCCGAATCTAGATCCGATATTGGAAGTGCTGAAGTACGAGGGGAAAGCGGTGGTGGCGCGAGTTAAATGACAACAATATCTAAACTTGTCCCGTACCTACTGAGCATGAAGCAGAAGCACCCCACGCGATTCGAAAGTTCCATCTATGCTTGCCATCTAAAGTCGCGGCTTTTAGTTTTTTTTTCAACCTGAGCCCCTTTGTGCGCCATCGAAGAGAGCAAAAACTAACAGTCTATAAAACAACTAGGCAGCAAACAAAATAAACGAGCAGTTGTTGACAGTAAAAGGGTAAACCGAATAAATTTATTGAGTTCATTTTTATTGCTTTTAATTGTCAACTATAATTAAAAAGTTGACGAAAACTAGCTGCAAGTTATTCCGATAAAGTTTTACTTCGCGACCGTTTGACGACTGTGACTAAAATGTCCTATATCGTGCTATCACGCACAATTCACAGTTGGGCAACATAAGTAACAAAGTATAATTATTGAGATATAAATTTTGAAAACATGTGTCACCCAAGTTATTTAATCGATTGTACCTTTTATTGGGGGAGCATAAGGAATAGAGGAGAATGGGAGTAGTAATCTATGGAATTTAGTAGTGCATTTCAGTCGGGAACACAAAACATAAGAAAAAGTTGCTTGAGGTCTATGGTCGATTCATTTTCACATATTTAGTACAAAATCATTGCGAACCCGCTGCATCAATTATTCGGTGGTATCATTTCCAACCGACTGGGCAACCGAGCGTGTGGGCCCCACTTTTTAAATCTTTATTAACCCTCGAGCAGTCGCGTCTTTGACTACCTGCAACGGCGCCACGCTCACGTCGTGTACCACAAGCGTGTATTTTTCATGGTGCGTGCACTCAGTACACGACGCGTCCGCTCACGGGTTAACGAAAATTTGAAACTAGCTTAGGGGCATCTGGGGTAATACGCACTGTCGAGGCAAAACGCACCCCCTTTGTTTTTCAGGGATTATCGGTTTTAGAGCTTTGAAACCTTATCAGTCTAATAGAACGTCTTAATAAATGAGTATCTGGAAAATTTTACATATCTGCGTTACGTAATTAGTGAGAAAAATGAATAAAATTGAAAAGCACGATTCTGATGTAATTTTCCCGATCATTTGTCGAATGATTTGATGGTGAAAATCGACCAAACATCTAATGCTGTTGTGTTTATTCAGTTCATTGAGGGCAATGCTAAGCAGAGGAAAAATAACTTAAACAGTAATCTACCTACCTTGATACCTTGTTGGCTACAAAGTAACTTTACTCCAATGCCGAGCGTATAGTAGAGCACCATCTTCGTCGGTCTTGGGCGATGTTCCTCCAGTTTCCCCGAACGTGTAGGGATCGTAGATCTTCTTCAACCGCGTTCAGCCAGCGAGTTCGCGGCCGCCCACGAAGTCGCCTACCTCTACCGGGTTCTCTGCTGAATATTGTTTTCGCTATTCTTTCTTCCGACATTCGCACTACGTGTCCAGCCCACTGAAGTCTGCCGTATTTTATACGTTTCACAATATTCGCATCTTCGTACACTTGGTACAACTCGTGATTCATGCGTCTGCGCCACACTCCATTTTCTTGTTTCCCACCGAGAATTGTCCGCAGCACTTTGCGCTCAAAAACTCCAAAAGCTTTCCGGTCTACCTCCTTTAACGTCCACGCTTCGTGACCGTAGAGGGCAACCGGAAGAATCAGAGTCTTATACAGAGCGAATTTTGTTTGCGTTTGCAAGTTACGGGACCTAAGCTGGCTACGCAATCCGTAAAAGGCCCTATTCGCAGCTGCAATACGCCTTTTCACTTCACGGGAAACGTCATTGTCACATGTCACAAGTGTTCCAAGATAAACAAATTCTTCAACAACTTCAAACACTTCCCCATCAATCACTACCTCAGCACTAACACCACTAGGCCTGCTTCTGTCTCTACCCGCTATCATGTACTTCGTCTTGGTAGAGTTAATCGTCAAGCCTATCCTCGCTGTCTCTCTCTTCAGAGGAGCATAAGCTTCCTCCACTGCCCTACGATCGATGCCGATGAGATCAATATCGTCCGCAAAACCGAGGAGCATGTGCGACCGTGTGATGATAGAGCCATTCCTCTGCACGCCTGACCTCCTAATCGCTCCTTCGAGTGCAATGTTGAACAATAAATTTGAAAGAGCATCCCCCTGCTTCAATCCATCCAAGGTCACAAACGACGTAGACACTTCGTCCGCGATCCGAATACTTGATTTTGATCCATCCAGCGTTGCGCGTATCAGCCTAATTAGTTTCGCCGGAAAACCATGTTCTGACATTATCTGCCAAAGCTCATTTCTTTTCACTGAATCGTACGCTGCTTTAAAATCAATGAACAGATGGTGAGTCTGCAAGTTATATTCCCGAAATTTATCTAGGATCATCCGCAGGGTAAACATTTGATCCGTCGTTGATCGGCCCTCACGAAAACCAGCCTGGTATTCGCCGACGAAGGACTCCTCAAGAGGACGCAGTCTGTTGAACAGGACACGCGACAGTATCTTATACGCCGAATTTAAAAGGGTAATCCCTCTGTAATTGGCACACTCCAGTCTGTGCCCTTTCTTGTAGATTGGGCATATGAGGCCATCCAACCAACTGGTGGGCAATTCTTCATCCTCCCAAATCTTTATAATAATCTGATGGATTGATTGATGTAGCTGCTCGCTTCCGTGCTTAAGAAGTTCGACCGGGATCTCGTCCTTCCCAGCAGCCTTGCTGTTTTTCAGCTCCTTAAGGGCCTTTTTAACCTCATCCAGTGTTGGTGGTTCCACTGCTTGACTGTCATCCATTATGTTAATCCTGTTCCTGGGTGCTCCTTCGCTGCTACCATTCAACAAATCTTCGAAGTGCTCCTTCCACCTGGCTGCCACCATTGTTTTGTCTGTCAGCAAATTTCCTTCCCGGTCATTGCACATAGCGGGCACTGGCGCAGTCTTGTGCCGCGCGCCATTGACAGTTGCATAAAATCTCCGCATATCGTTCCTGTCCATACTTTCCTGCGCTTCAGCAATAACACTCTCTTCGTGTTGCCGTTTTTTCCTGCGGTGGATTCGTTTCTCTTCTGCTCTTGCAACCCTGTACCGCTCTCTGTTCTGCCGGGTACCGGCCACTAGCATTCGACTTCTGGCGGCATTCTTTTCGTTCGTCGCTCGTTGGCAGTCCTCGTCAAACCAACCATTACGTTGGCGTCGCTGAGCGGTACCAATCACCTCTTGCGCTGTTGTTGTCACTGCTTCGTGGATACTTCCCCACAAGCTGTTGACATCTCCAGATCCGTTGATCTCTCCTATCCTCTCGTCTAGCTTCTGATGGTACTGTGCAGCAACCCCTTCGGCTGACAAGCGCTGGATATTGAAACGCATCGTCCTGTTGTTTCTTGAACTCGTGACAGTGGATAATCGCGCCCGAATTTTAGCGGCTACAAGATAATGATCCGAGTCGATGTTCGGGCCTCTGTAGGACCTCACATCTATGACGTCCGAGAAATGTCGCCCGTCGACCAGCACGTGGTCTATCTGGGAGCAAGTGTGACCACTCGGGTGTCGCCAGGTGTGTTTTCGGATGTTCTTACGTGCGAAGTAGGTACTGCTGATTGCCATCCCTCTAGCAGCAGCGAATGTCACAAGGCGCAGACCATTATCGTTGGTAACAGAATGAAGGCTTTCCGTTCCAATGACAGGTCGAAAGAAACTTTCTCTGCCGATCTGCGCATTTGCATCTCCGATGACTATTTTGACATCTTGTTTTGGGCACTCTCCGTAGGCCTTATCAAGGCTCTCATAGAACTCATCCTTCATGTCATCGGGTTTGTCGTTCGTTGGCGCATAGATGCTGATCAGGCTGTAGTTGAAGAACTTGCCCTTCATCCTCAACACACAGATTCGGTCGCTTATCGGCTTCCACCGAATAACTCGCTTCATCTGCTTCCCGATCACTATAAAGCCAACTCCGCGTTCTGCCTTATCGCCGCCGCTGTAGTTGATGTGGTACTTGAATGAAGTGTTGGCGATGGGATCCACCGCTCGGAATTCGCGTTCTCCAGTTTTGGGCCAGCGTATCTCCTGGATAGCGGCCACGTTAACGCCGACATTCCGCAGTTCACGAGCCAGGAGCCTAACACGTGCGGGTTCATTCAAAGTTCTCACGTTCCAAGATCCGACTTTCCAATCGTTGTCCTTTATTCGTTGCCGGGTCTGTTGCCGTTGAATCAATCCGTTTACTCTACTATTGCTTTTCTGGGTGTTTGAAGGTTTTCAGCAGGCTACCTTACCGGGGCCGCGCTGCCTACATTGCGTTGAAGGGGCTGCCTTCTTAGGTATAGCTGACGCAATACAGCATTTCATACTCAGCCGCTGGATGCCAGAACAGACGCTGTTTGAGCCGCACCTCCTTGGTGAACAGACGCTCGGATCGTACCTCCTCAATCTAGCTGAAGTCAGAAGGACAACAGTGCCCAGGCTGCACTACCAGCTAAGCACACAACTCTTAGCTGGCGGTCTTTGTCATCGTTTGACCCGTGGAAGCATGAGGTAGGAACTTGTGAGGACCAGAGCTATGTTGGACGCTCTCCTTATCGACTCACCGTTTTGCAGCCCAACAGTAATCTACGTAAATTATATGTTTTAAACTATTTTATTTTTTCCTATTGATTGGGGCAATATGCACTCCATTGATTGGGGCAAAACGCACCTATAGAAAACAAGCTGTAATAATATCTATGAGTGCTCTGTAAGTAATCGCAAATTAAATTGAGCTATTGTTTGTCTTAAAACCTTATAAAACATGCATTTTGTCTAGAAGTAAAAAGATTTCTAAACTCGACGGTGCATCTTGCCTCAATGTTGTGGTGCGCCTTGCCCCTTTGTTCGAGTGCATCCTGCCCCATTGTTGTAGTGCATTTTACCCCGAGCAAGGGTGCATACTGCCCCGCATAAACATACGAAGCCGTAATGTTAGTCTTTACAAAAAACGTTATTTTCAAGAGCTGAACTGTATTAAGGCTGAAATTTTGTTTGGTTTCTCTTAGAATGAAAGTATATGCAATGAATGCATGCATTAAACCAATAAATTATTGCCTTTTTATATGCATTTGGACGCATCTTCCTTAAGTGGTGCGTATTACCCCAGAATCCCCTATCTTGATTCCCACGGCTTTGCTTCCCTTATGAAGACTTTCTTCCCAAATTTTGTAAGTTTGTCGGGAGTTGAATTCGATCCTAGGTCCTCGGTCTGATACCGGTCAGACCAAGGCCTGCGTGTCCTCTGCTGTACATAGGAGTCGTCTCTATTCTACTCGGTCCAAGGCTGTTTGTCTCCAGTTCCGCACTCTGCGTAGGGTCCGCAGATCGTCCTCCACTTGGTCGACCCACCTAGTTCGCTGCGATCCACGCCTTCTTGTACCGGTCGGATGACTCTCGAGAACCATTTTAGTCGGGTTGCTATCCAACATCCTGATGACGTGACCCGCCTATCGTAGCCTCCGATTTTCGCGGTGTGTGCGATGGTTGGTTCCCTCAACAGCTGATGCAGTTCGTGGTTCATTCGCCTTCTTCAAGTCCCGTCTTCCATCTGCACTCCGCCGTAGATGGTACACAACACCTTCCGTTCGAAAACTCCAAGGACGCGTTGATCCTCTGCACGTAGGCTCCATGTTAAGCGCCCGTAGAGGACGACCGGTCTAATCAGCGTTTTGTAGATAGTTAACTTCGTGTTACGGCGAACTTTATTCGATCGTAGAGTTTTGCGGAGTCCAAAGTAAGCACGATTTCCTGCCACAATACGCCTCTGAATTTATCTGCTGGTGTTGTTGTCGGCGGTCACCAGTGAGCCCAAATACACGAATTCTTCAACCGCCTCGATTTTATCACCGTCGATATAAATTCGGAATGGCGGGCGCGGTGATTCCTCCCTGGAGCCCTTTGCCATCATGTACTTCGTCTTCGACATATTAATGACTAATCCGATTCGCCTGGCTTCACTCTTTAGTCGGATGCACGTTTCCGCCATCGTCTCAAATTTACGAGCAATAATATCAATATCATCAGCGAAACCAAGCAGCTAAGCTTCGTGAAAATCGTCCCATCCGCGTTTATCCCCGCTCTCCTTATTACACCTTCTAACGCAATGTTGAACAGCAAGCACGAAAAACCATCACCTTGCCGTAACCCTCTGCGAGATTCGAAGGGACTCGAGAGTGTCCCTGATACTCGAACTACGCACATCACTCGATCCATCGTCGCCTTGATCAATCGTATCAGTGTATCCGGGAATCCGTATTCGTGCATAATCTGCCATAGCTGTGCTCGATCGATTGTATCATACGCCGATTTGAAATCGATGAACAAGTGATGTGTGGGCACGTTGTATTCGCGGCATTTCTACAACACCTGGCGGATGGCGAACATCTGGTCCTTTGTACCGCGTTCACCCATAAATCCAGCCTGATATTGCCCCACGAACTCTCTATCAATCGGTGATAGACGGCGGCATAAAATTTGAGAGAGTACCTTGTAGGCAGCGCTCAGTAGTGTGATCGCGCGATAGTTCCCGCAATCCAACTTGTCGCCCTTTGTGTAGATGGGACACACGATACCTTTCATCCATTCCTCCGGTAATACTTCCTCCTTTCAAATCTTGGTAATGACCCAGCGTTGTGCTCTCACCAGTGCTTCTCCACCGTATTTTAGAAGCTCGCTTGGTAGTTGATCTGCTCCAGCGGCTTTGTTGTTTTTCAACCGGCCAACCTCTTCCTCAATCTCCTGGAGGTCAGGGGCCGGAAGTCTTTCGTCCTGTGCACATACTCCTAAATCTGTTACCACGCCACCTTCGGTCCTTGCAACGTCGCCATTGAGGTGCTCATCGTTATGCTGCCGCCACCTGTCCACCACCTCGCGCTCGCTCGTGAGAAGATTCCCATTGATTGTTTCGGCACATGTTGGCTTGTGGAACAAAGCCTTTGCGCGAGCGATTAAACTTCTCGTAGAGCTTACGTGTGTCATTAGCGCGATACAGCTCTTCCATCGCTTCGCGATCTCGTTCTTCCTGCTGGCGCCTCTTCATCCGGAAGACTGAGGTCTGCCTGTTCCGCGCCTGTCTATAACGTGCCTCTTTCGTCCTCGGACGGTGCTGCCACATTCTCGTGCATTCTTCTCATTTTTCAACTGTTCACATTAGGGACCACTCATAAACCACGTAGACTTTTTGAGGGGAGGGGGGGGTCTGGCCAAAGTCTTCGCTCCATACAAATTTTAAAATTTTTGTATGAACGAAAGTCTACGAGGGGGAAGGGGGGGGGGTCTGAGATGGCCAACATTTGGTCTATGTGGTATATGAACAGTGCCTTAGCCGTCGTACCAGTCGTTTCTGTGATTCGGAGTCGCGAAGCGTTGTGCTGCAACCGAGATACTAGGGGCTGTTCATAAACCACGTTGACCAAAATTTGGCCATCTCAGAGCCCCCCCTCCCCTCTCGTAGACTTTTGTCCATACAAAAATTTTGAAATTTGTATGGAGCGTAGACCCCCCCCCCGACATCCATCTTCGGCTTAGTACCACCCATATTTATGTAATGTTGTCTCAAAGACTAGACCGTTGAGATTCATTACTTCGCACCGCCAAATATTTGGATTGTTCAGCATAAAACTCATTACGCCGTTGAAATAAACATTTCTTCAATAATCTTTGCAATGTCATCGGTTCAAATAAAAACAATTTAAGATGTGTGCGAGCATTTATTGTAGCAAAGGCAGAGGATCTGCATACCACTTATGGGCATCAACTTCTGTGATTTGTGAGACAAATAGAACTAAGAGTGACAAAAATCCATCCTATATATTTCAAGGTCTTAGTTACTTAGAGAATTGGTGTTTTTGGGAAAGTTGATTAATAAGTCAAAGACTAACAGCTGATTTGCCATTGTATGTGAGATTCCGCCACTGGGTGACGCTAATTGAATGTTTACAATAGTTTGCAAATGATTAGAATTTCTCAAAAATTTCCTTCAAGTTTTTACTGGTTTGAAAACTAATAGTCAAATTTTGAAAACTTGTGAGCACAATTTTTCAAAATTTTAACTACCACTAGGCAGGTGGAACATTCAATTAAACGGCTTTTAAACTGAAGATCCTTGACAAGGTAAACAACTTTCCTTAAGACATCAACACTCTAAATAATCAGGATCCCGAGATACCGTCAAGGCACCATTCACCGTGGATCTAAGAAGATTCGGGGCAAATAAGGGCTGTCATTTGACACCAGTCTTATAAACATTGTTGGTGCCGCTTTTAATTGCCTTCATCATAGGTTAAAATTAAAGCAATATCCACAGAAGTAGAAAATTTTTCACAAAATTTGGTGATATAGTACAATTAGTAAAGGGTAGTAGGGTCGCCTAATTCCGTGGTAGGGACCCATTCACCGTGTATGAGAAATTTTATTCTTCTTTGTTTAAAAATGATCAAAACAACCCTGCCAAGGGAATTTCCTTCGTTTAAATTCATTTCAAGTAATAACTTGCAAGATTTTATTAGAAAAACGAATGTTCAAATTTTCGATTTTTTCTAGATATATGGGACAATATGGGGCACGGTGAATGGAGACCATTGATTTTTACGGTATTTTTAGGGTATATATAATTGCTTCTTGGTGGAATAAAAACGTTACTACATTTAGTTTATCGCTTAAATCACCTTAGCGCAGTTTTCGTTTTTTCACTATGAATGCAGTGAACAAGCGGAAACCCGCTTCATGTAAACACACTTTAGTGTCAAAATGATACTTTTAAATGTTTCTAATGAGCGTTATGGCATGGTAACAATACATTAGTGTTGTAATGGTGAAATTGAAGGGCAATTGTCATATCGTTCAATCATAATATGGAAATAATGAAAAAATATTCGAAGGCACACGGTGAATGGGGCCCCCACGGTGAATGGCGCCTTGACGGTATATGAGATTCAATTTCGTTAGTGTTACGTCTGTTTGTCAATTGTTCTTGTGATATCAAAGACAGACGTAGCAATGACGTAATTTCCATCCCATATATTTCAAGATCCTAATTTTTATGATAGATGGTGTCCTCCACAAATTTGTTTGGTTGTTCAAAGACTTTCAATTTATGGGTCGTATGATTTCAAATCTTTCCACTAGGAGGCGCTAGAGGGCGTACACATTTTAAGTTTCGTTTATCTCAGGATCCTAATTGATTAGAAAAATGGTTGCTTCGGTAAAGTTGATTGGAAGATCAAAGACTTTCAGTTTAATTGGAACATCAAATTACATTAACTTTCTGGAGATTACTGAATGTAAAAAAAAAAGAATAATAATCTACGGGTATGTTCTAGAACATCAAAATTCTTAAGATTCTAAGAACTTTCGAAAAGTTACTGTACGTCCCAGAAACAAATTCTTGAATTTATGAATAGAAGTTTGTGAACGTTCTTAAACAAATACCCTTCAAGAATGTTCTATAACGACCCAAATCATATTTTTTGAGATATTTCTAGAAATTAACGTTCAGTAGTAAAAAACAAAACAATCTGTAGAATATTCTGGAACAGTGGTCACCAAACTGCGGCCCGCGGGCCGCATGCGGCCCCCGACCACGTTTTGTGCGGCCCGCGAACTGATTTTGAAATGTATTAGAAAGTGGCCCACTCATAGATTCCATAATCAAAATCAGAAATTTCACTATATTTTAAAACTTTCATGAGAATAAATATTAAGTACTGAAATTTTGCCAATTCATGTAGAGTTTTTCAAAAGATGTAAGATTTTTATAGTCTTACAAACTGTAAAAGAATACTTTATTGAATTTTGTTCCGAAAATATTCGAACGGTGTGTTTTGCTCAAATAATGAACAAAGGCTAAATTTCACAGGATCTCTGCCGTGGGTTTGGGACTTGAAACAGAACTCGTCATTAATAATTTGTTTAATTTTACGAAAAAAATTAAAATAATTAACATTTTGTTATATTATCGGCGAAAAAAATCCATGTATTTGATATACTTCATATTCAGCACTTCTACCAGGAAACCATTCCAAAAATTTTACAGAGTTTTTGCCTACAATTTCTGTTAAAAAAAAGTGTTGCTCAAACTTTCGAAATTCCGCTAAAAGCTTCAGAGATTGGGCAATATACTTTTCGTTCCTCTCAAATCAACTTCAATCGGCTACAAATACTTGCCACCTTGCTCAGAAAATTGTGTCTGCAGGGTTTTCCTCATTTGATTCCTAAGAAATTACGCAAGAAAAACTTGGATTTCCACAGTTCCTGGCAGTTTTTCAGAATTTCTTCCAAAAACCCTGAAATCCCTGCACATCATTTTAAAATTTCTCAAAATTCACGAGAAGTCTCAAAACACTTCACAGTTCCAAGATTAAATAAAGGGCTCGAACACTTCTCAGGAAATCTATAAGCTGCAGTAAGACACTCCATTTGCTCAACATAATTAATACCAAGAACTGTAAAACCTAAATTTTACGGTCTTGAAAACCCTGTATTTTATTTACTCCCTAGGATTTTTAAGATTTTTTCCAAGTGAAATAAAATCTCCTGATAACTTCAGGTTGTTTAATACTTTGCTCGTGTTCAATATTAAAAAAAAAATCAAACAAATGGTTTTTGTGCTGAATCTTGAAAATTGTTGAGAATTAACTCTTGAATTACTTGCGGCCCGCAGTCTCTTTTCAAAATTCAATTTTGGCCCGCAAAGACAGTTAGGCTGAGGATCACTGTTCTGGAACATCAAACTGCTTTAAATACCTGGAACTTTCTAGAAGCTGCTGAAACGTTAGACGCAGCAGAAAGAATAAGATAACAAACCTTTTGGAGTTTTCTGGAACATGTTTTTTAACGCCGAGAATGTTTGGGGAGTTAGTGAGCGTTCGTGAATAAATATAAAATGGACATCTAAAAAGTTTTTGAACATCAAAATTCATTCAATTTACCTTCTGAAGTTTAGTAAATATCTGAACATTCTAGAAATCTCTGGAACACTTCTTTCTATTATATAAAAGCGTACATCCAGAAGATTAGGCAGTATTTTATGAACCGACAGACGTTTATGTGAAAAAGTGTTGCAGTGAAGAAGTGTTACTGGAATTTTAAAAACAATCTTTTTCTAGCTAACGTGGCTAGCCACGACGGGTCAGCTAGTTTTTCGATAACTTAATATGCTATTAACTAGATGCAGGATGATGTTAAAATAACTAAAATTGCATCAAAAAGTACATTGGTCTAATCAAGATAATAACCTATTTTGTAATGATCAGATCAAAACTATAACATAATGTGATATGAATCTTTGCTTCATTATAACTAGTTTCTATCATGATTACTAGTTTTTTTTTTTATCAAAATTTGATACAATTTTGTTTTCTAAACGTCGAAGAATCAAAACCAGATTATTTTACAATGAGTTATCAAACAAAATTTATAACATAATGTGATATAATTGAGTAAAATTAGTTAAATTTTTGTTACAATTTTCTAGTTGGGATACCACTACATCAATGAACACCGTACACCTCACCTACGCACAGAGGTCCAATTTTAAGAAAAGCTGGCAGAAACTCAATTTTTGAACATGTCTTTTATGGGATACAGTATATTGAGCATTTATCCATAATACCAGGAGCACTAACTGGCATTTAAAAAAAATGGAAATACTGATTTTGTATCTTGTTACAGTACTGAATAGCTGCTAATGAAAAAGTTCTGAATTTTTGACAAAGGACACAAACCAGTTCAACCACTACAAAAGTCTATTGATATAAGTAATACAATTGCTTTCAAAAGTTTATTTGTAAGTTCTTGTGTATATCAGACATCTGCAATGGAGCAAGAGATCAAAATAACACTTTGGTGGGCTTTGTGGCCGTGAGGTTAGCGGCGGCAGTCGTCTAGGCGTATCGTAAGCCAGGAAGCGTGGGTTCGATTCCCGCTCTAGTCGGTGGAAACTTTTCGTCAAACGCAAAATTTATCACTGGGCCACTGGGTGTTCTGTGTAGTCCGTTGTCTAGTGTAAGCAATGTGTTCAGTCTGTGCAGCCTCTGACTGAAGACGGGGTGAATTGTCTTTTTTTTTTAATAAAAAAAATTGGCATAACATGTCATTAGTACGAAAAATTTTTACAGTTCGACTTCAAAGTGTCTTAAAAATCGCTCCCAGCTACTCCCCGCGCGGAGATTCCGTTCAAATGCTCGTTTATGTATACAGAAACGGTTAAAGAAAAATGCAACTGCCAAGAGCTGCCAAAACAATAGCGCCATGATGATATGTGTATACTAAAATTGTATGAAAAACATCAATTTTGTTCGGATTTTGTTCGAAGGAATCGACAAAAAATGAAAATGCCTATAAAATGAAATTGAGCGCTAACCCGAGCAGGAATGAATAACTGACACATAACTGCCGCATACCAAAGTCAGGTATCATACCAAGACAAGGTATGGGTCGGTTATCCAGGTATTGAAAATTACTTATTTTGGTATTATGTAGGTAACGAGTTATTGGTTTGGTGTTGAGGACTGCTTTAGGTATTATTCAATTATGGAAAAATCGCTATTTGTATGGAAATATCGTCGATTATTATTTAGGTATTGCCATACCTAAGTATTGTCATTGTTCACGCGATATGCACAGAATTCACTCCAGTTATTATTTTAGGTATTTTACCTCTTATGCAGGGCTCCTTAATACCTCATTCAGGTTGTAGGTATTCGGGTTTCCATATCTGAGTTTGGTATTCTACAGCTATTTTCTCCTGCTCGGGAAATCATGTTCCAATACACTCATATAGGCTAAAATTAGCAGACTACTATGATTTGGCAATTTTTGCCAGGTGTTATCAAATCTGGACCACTGTGCTACGCCTCAACTGGCCGACTTCACAGTAGTCTCGTATGCCAGGAACATATCAGAAGCGCTTGACTCGTCGTTAAAAGTACGTCTTCTTTAAAAACAACAGTGGAACTCGATTTCACACCCGCTTCATTGGCCTTGCTGTCGCTCGACGATCCACAGGATCGATCTTTACGTCGCCTTTACTATCTAATAGTTTTCATAGTAACAGCGTCAGCTCTGCGTTGGCTCGACTCACTAACTGCGGTCACGACGCTGATATATGAATCCGAAAATATTCGCAGAATCAGAGATTCCTCCAGAACTTGATCGGCGTTCTGCAACCTGTCTATAAGCGTTTCTATTTCAAACAAACGGCTCACGAGCAGAGATACCATATGTCCAGATTTATTGCACTATACAGATTTGTGAGCATCTGTACAGATTTTGTTTTATATGAAATACAGATTATTGAATAAGGGGCGCTTTTATTATTTAATGGGATTCAGATTTTCCATCCAAATGTTATACAGATTTTTGAAAATAGTGGAACAGATTTTTCAAAAAATCATCTGGCATCCCTGCTCACGAAGTCGCTGTTTTCGAGGATGTCACGGTGACCTTTTTATGTTCTTGGCAGTTGCAGCAGTCTTCAAGAAACTAGATTGACCTATACACAACCCCATGCCATGGTAGGGCGGACCATTTTGACGTCTTTATTCCATTATTTTGGAAGAAGGTCCAAACCAAGATCCGAAACGTTGGATAAAATATAATCACCCCGCTAATAATTTATCCGGACCGCAAAGCCAACCGCAGAGGGATGATTTTGCCAATCAATCGGCCGTTTCCACAATTAGTTTTCAGAGACTGATTACTAAACATTTATTTTCATAGGAAGTAACTGATAAAACTAATGACATGCCGTGCTTTCAATGTCGGTTTGAGGAACTCAGTGATGCTTTAATTGAATCACGACGAAATGGTTCAGTTCACGTATTAAAATCTTGTTTACACGAGAAGCTGCATAGAAAAAGAAAATCTAAACGATTCGGAAGATTCCTAAAAAAACCTCGAATCAAATGTTAACATCTCGTGAGAAATACGGCAGTGATTCACTTTCTTTGCACTTTAAACTCTTTGATGGCATGTCACACATACGTTCCCAGCAAGCACTTACTACCGGCCCGGAGGACCCCAGCGGAATACTAAGCAACAGATCTCTGATCTAATCTGGAGTGGTTGGCCTCCCATTCGAAATAATTCCAACTGCCGTTGAACTACTGGTTTTTGGCGCGCTAATGGTAATATCATTTCCAGTCATGTTTCGAACTACACATGTAAACCAAGGCAGCAAACAAGCGGTTGCGCACCCGAAAAATATTCATTTCAAATAGACCGCTGCGGGTGCTAAGCAATTAATTTATATGACACACCTCGGCTGTTTACATACTCGAAATGTTCATTGTCCATTAATGCAAATTTCCGTTAAATCCCGCGAGCATGTGTGACCGAGCCATTTGGCGGAGTGCGGGTAAAATCGCGTGAATCCGTCATCTGCCATGGTCCGTTGGCACCGGTTGAGCGCTGAAATGGTAATTGGCCGGTCTACCCTACTAGCCAAATGATGTTTTAGTCTGTGGTGACAAAACTAGGCCAGATTGAAATTCCTCTCGCGTTTTGCCACTTGATGTGAGCAGCTCTTTTGAAGCGTAAAGGCACCGCTCCTGTTTGATATTTTAAAGCTACACTTTTAGCCTTTATCGTGTTTTGCATTGGCTTTAATGATGTACAAAATGTTCCACATCGAGATTTAGTCGGGTCGCGAGTAGTTTAGGCACCATTGGCAAGGCCCACGTTTGGAGCTGTACCGTGTAGTCGTAGTTTTTGCAGACTTATGGGAAAGAAGATTGCAAGTGTTTGATTAGATGCTTTTGCGATTTTTGTTATTTCTTCCTTCCCACAGTAAATTAGCATATAAAACGTAGGAAAACTACCAACCATTAAAGTATCCAAAACTGATCACAGATTGGTGTCAACACCAATCGAGTCACTCAAGCGATTCTAAGCTAGCGAATTCTGGTAGAAGTAGTTTCCATGTCAAGCATGTGAGTGTGAATATACATCTCGATACGAAACGAATTAAAATCAAGGAAAATCCATTTATTTGTACGTTCATGAAACTCGATTTTCATGAACTCTGTGTCATTTCGGGCTGAATTCAAAAAACGCGTTTAAAAAATCATACGACAATAGATTTGTGCTGATCGGACATTTGTGATTATTTCGATGACTTAGAAAGAAATAAGTAGTCCTAATATCGATAACCTTTTGTAAACGATACTGCGAATCGCTGACCGTTTAGTGTTACTCTTTTCTGAGATGCACCAGCCTCGGGCTGAAAATCTCATTAATAAAGACATAAAAAAAGTGTTACTATTCATGTTTTAATCAATAGCGGTGTTATTTTAGATGAAACTAGAATGTTTGTTCGATGAAAATCTGCAATGGTATCTGTGTTATATTCCATTCATTACCAATTTCAAAGAGAAGTTGCTGCGAGACGAAAATGCCAAAAACACGAGTATACATTTGTCAGGGCAATTGGAACAGCTGCTTCCATTTTTTGTTTCTTGTTTTTTTTTTTAACATTTCTTTTTTTCAACATTTTGCATTTTCCAAGCAGTCTGGAACGCTATGAAGTCATTTTTTTAATTAGCTTGTTAACTGTAAAAAAAACTAATCCGCTGAATTTAAAGATAGACGCGAAACACCTGGAAGAAGAAGAAAATAAGCAACAGCAAACATTTGATGCTCGACCAGCCCGAGTTCATACGGAAAAAATGGCGCAAATATTAGCAAGAATGGCATAGTTTTTTTATTGGTTGCCGCTAGGTGACGCTGGAACGCTTCCATTAACCACTATATTTAGAATAGACGTAGAGAATTCTATGTACAATAACTTCTTTTATAGACAGCAAAGTGACTCGATGCTTGCTGAAAATAAGTTTTCCTTTTGAGTCTAGAACTAGTGTATCGATATCGAATAAATATGGGAATTTCAACCGTGATTTCTTCCGGTATTTCTCCAGAGATTCTTTCTGGAATTCACTCCTTCCTATAATGATTTCTTCAAAAGTCTTCTGGGATTTTTCAAGGAGTTTTTTGAGATTCTGGAAAAAAATCCGGAGTTACTCTAGAAAACTCCAACGTGATTTTATATTCTTGCAGGAGTTTTTTTTTCTGAAATTTCTTAAGAGGTTCGATCTGGCATGCATCCAGGCATTTATATAAATGTTCCCTTAGGGAATGGGGTTTCTTTATGGATTTTTTTAGAAGTACTTTCACCGGGATTCCCAGATAAAAATTTTAGAGAAATGTAATCTCAGAAGAAGTTTTTGAAGGAAAGCCAGGACAAACATCTGGAGGAATATATACAAAACTGCTGGAGATATTTCATAAAAAATGGGGATTACAGGAGGAACACCGGGATGCGATCCTTAAGTTATTCTGGAAGGAGTTCCTAAAAGAATTTAGAAATAAGTTCTAGGAGGAATCCGCTAAGGCAACATCCATTTATTACGTAACGCTACAATCGACATTTTTAAACCCCCCCTCCCCCCTCCGTAACGCTTTTTTGTATGAAAATCCCAAAACTTTTGTATGAACCGTAACGCTCAGCCATACTCCCCCCTCCCCCTAGAGCGTTACGTAATTTGTGGATGGCGCCTAAGTAGTTTTTCCTGGACGAATTGTAAGTTCTGAAACAATAACTGGAAGAGACTTCTTGAGCAATCCCGGAGAGAACTTCTGGAGGAAACCTGTAAAAATCCAGGGGAAAGTCCTAAAATGATTTCACAAGAAACGTTTGGTGTTATCTCCGGAAAAAATCCTTAAGGAATCCCATAAGAAAGCACGGGAGAAATTCATGAAGGAGTTCTAGAAGGAGTTCCTGGAGTAACCCCAAAAAGATCTAATGAATAATTCCACAAGAAATTCTTAGTGGAATCCAGGAAAGATCTTCTAGATCAATCCCAGAAAGAACTCTTAGAGACATCCCAGAAGGAACTTCTTGAGAAATCCCAGAAGGAACTCCTTGAGGAATCCAGAAAAAAAAAACCCTGGAAGAATCCCGGAAGGAGTTCCTGGAGAAATTTTGGAATTTTCAAAGAAGGAATCTCAGAAGAAACTCCTTGAAAAATCACCAAAGGCTTTTGAAGAAAACCTAAAAGAAAGCAGTGTATTCCAGAAGAAATCACGATTAAAATCGTGAATGAATCTATGAAAGAACTCTTGGAAAAATCTCAGTTGCAACTCCTGGTCGATTTTGGGAAATCTTGGAGGAATCCTCAGGAGGTATGCATCAAGGAACTCCTGAGGGAATACTCGAAATACTTTACGAAACTTCTTGAGGAATCTAAAGAAAAACTTCTTGAGAAATCACAGAAGAAGCTTTTGAAGAATTCCCAGAAGGAACTTCTGGAGGAATTCTTAAAAAAGGAAATCCTAAGGAACTTCTTGACAAATCCAAGAAGAAACTTCCTCTGCCTCGAAGGAACCTCTGGAGAAATCTTACAAAGAACTCATAGACCAATCTCTGAAGGCACTCCTGGAGGAATTCCTGAAGGAGCTACTGAATAAATCTTACTCTATGAGGAATATGAAAAGAAACTACCGCAAGTAAATCAGAATCAATTTAGGCCGGAACAAATCTCATTTTCTTCTTTTGTCACTTTGCTCGTAGACTCGTCAAGGGGTGGATGATTAATAATAAATGTATTTGGTGAAAATTTGCCTTAACAATTTAGGCGAAATCGTTAAACTCATCGGATTTATTAAGAAATTTTCTCGACAACTCTAATTTCTCCTTAAAGCTTTTGAAATTTTTGAATAATTTATTTGTTTCCTTCATCAAAATGTCCGATTCGGTCCAAAATTTTCCGAGGGGGAATTTGTGTCAGAATTATGGAGGAATTCAAAAGGAACTTCCAAATAAATACCTGAAGCAATTCTTGGAGGATCTTGCAGCAGGCGAATTCGCTGGTATTTTTTTTTACTAATTAAAGTTCATCCAGTAGCCCATGACCATAATTAAAATAAAAATATAAATAATGAAATAAACGGCATTTTTAAAGTGATGGAGACACATGGTCATTCCGTACGTGTATGAGCACAAAACTTGAAATTTTCAAAAAAAAGCAGCTCAAAAACGACTTGAAGAATATTTCGTCATAAAACTTAAAAATATGAAGTCCTTGTGGTCCAACATTGTGAAAATCATAAAAAACTAATATTTTGACCATTTCTGCATATAAAAGTTTACTATTTTTTTTCTCGATATTTTTTCTTGAATCTAGAACTCATAATCTCTTCCACTCATAAGGATCCAGTTGGTCTAGTGGTTAAGGCTATGGATTGCCAATCCGGAGACGGCGGGCAATAGCGACTCCCTGGGCAATAGCGTATCATTGTAAGGACTGTATCGGAAATTAACTATATATGTTAAAAACATCCTAAAAAATAATTTATTCAAGTTATAAATAATTTTATTTTTGGAGGTACTACATAAATCCTTAGAAAAAGGAATGGCACTTTTGCTTTTGTAAAAATAATTATTTTACATGGTCATCAATCTCAAAGTTTAAACGCATGATCTTGAAATTTTGGACACCTCTTAAAAATTTTAAATTGCGGAAAAAAATGGTTTTTTTTTTATTTTTTAAAATATTTTAGTGCAAATATATTCTTTCCCAGATTGCTCATAATATAGGTAAAACATTATTTTCAAGAAAAAGTTCGACTCCATTTTAGCGCAATTCTTAAAAATGAAAAAAGGTCATTTTTCAGGGACCCCATTTTTTGATGCTCATTCAAAGCACGATTACGCAAATAAAAAATACATCAAATTGATGATTCAATTTTTTTTTAATTGGAAATGTTTTTAAACTTAACGACGAGGTAGCTTTAGTAGAGAACGGAATTGTATAACCTTTGAAGATATTTAAAACAGGCTGTCAAAGTTCGACAAAAAATTAGTGTTTTTTTTAGGATAGGTCATTTCTTAAATGTTGAGGGTTTTTCGATCATAAATACTTTTTTTTAAGTTGGTGTTCGGTGATATGTTATGTGTACATAACTGCTAACAATAATTAATATTTTTTGGATTTTTCGCCGTACAAGTTTTATTCGCTACAGATTATTGAAACGCTGAAAAATCTTTAAAAAACAACAATTTGTCCAAAACTTTAATTTGTGAGTTGTATTCATTCTACAATATTTTCAATAATGCTAAACATTTTTCAAATTTTTACAGGCTGTTCTAAACTTGACTGTATTGTGAAGATTTGATAGAAGAACCGAAATGATAAGACCAAACATGCTTCGAGATAGAGCATCCTGAATGTTTATAGTTAATTTCCGATACACTCCTTACTTGCCTCACAATATATAAATTCATGCAATGGCAGGCAAAGAAAGCCCTTTAATTGAAACTGTGGAATTGCTCTAAAGAACACTAAGTTGAAGCAAGGCACGCCAAGTCCCAGTGGGGACGTAGATCTTAACCCTCCTTTGGCATTAGGGTCATTTTTTGACCCCAACCGTACACTACGTCAGCGAGTTGCTGCCAACGTGATGCAAAAGGAAGGTTAAAGAAGAAGAAGAAGAAGAATCTTTTCATTTGTGAAAAAATATTGCAAATCGGTCAATTGGTTTAAAAGTTATGACGGTTCGTGAATGAGAAATGTCGTTTTTTAGACCACCCTATTTTTACAATGGCCACCCTAATGGCGAAACAAAATAATATGAGTCTTATTATCTTAGGTAAAGATTATTCCTTTCGAATTTGAGCAATATCGAAACACTTTTATTTTCGAGTCTATTCTTTGTTCAGGGGATGAATGTATTTATTTATTTATTTATCCATTTAATTTTTGCCTTTCTCGTACACCAAGGTGTACCGAAAGGCTATATGTTCACTCCAAAAACGATAATTTGATAGAGCCTCCGGAGGGGTCAAGTGTTATATACCAATCGACTCAGCTCGACGAGTTGAGATGATGTCTGTGTGTGTGTATGTGTGTGTGTGTATGTATGTGTGTGCGTATGTGTGTGTGTGTGTGTGTGTGTGTGTGTGTGTGTGTGTGTGTGTGTGTGTGTGTGTGTGTGTGTGTGTGTGTGTGTGTGTGTGTGTGTGTGTGTGTGTGTGTGTACAAAAAAGGTCACCTAACTTTTAGATAGTAAACATCAACCGATTTTAACGACCGAGGGTTCATTCGACGCGGAATGTGGTCCCATTGTTTCCTATTGAAAATGGTTCGGATCGGACCAGCCGTTCCGGAGTTATGGCCATTTAGGTGTTCCGGATCGGTACCCCAGGGAGGGGCCAGATATGAAAATGCAACAAACTCATGCATGCGACCCATCAAACCACGGCATTTTCGATTATCTGATGAACGGGAAGTAGGAAAATAGTCTCAGACTATATCTGAACCAATAGTGTTCCGGAACCGGTTCCGGGTGTCCTACCGGAAGTGGCCAAATATAAAACTGAACATAACCCACGCATGCGACACATCGAAGAGTGGCTTTTTCGATAACCAGATACGCGGTAAGCAGGAAAATAGTTTAATACCGTATCTGAACCGGTTGTGTACCGAAACCGGTTCCAGGTGTCCCGCCGGAAGTGGCCAATTAAACAAGTGAACCAAACCCATGCATGCGACACATCAAAGAGTGGCTTTTTCGATTACCAGATGAATGGTTAGCAGGAAAGTAGTTTCAGACCATATTTGAACCGGTAGTGTTCCGGAACCGGTTTCGGGTGTCCTGTCGGAAGTGGCCAATAAAAAATGAACCAAACCCATGCATGCGACGCATCAAAGAGCGGCTTTTTCGATAACCAGATGAACGGTAAACAGGAAAATAGTTTTAGGCCGTATCTGAACCGGTTGTGTTCCGAAACCGGTTCGAGGTGTCCCTCCGGAAGTGGTCAATTAAAAAAGTGAACCACACCAAATAGCGGCTTAATCGATAACCAGATGAACAGTAAGCAGGAAAATAGTTTCAGTCCATATCTGAACCGCTTATATATTAAACTGACGAAGTTGAAGGGGTGAATACAACTGAATGCGTCTGACGATGACCGAAGAATAGTAGGTCGAAACGCGTAACGCTTATCTGAACCGGTTGTGTTCCGGAACCGGTTCCTGGTGTCCCGCCGGAAGTGGCCAATTAAACAAGTGAACCAAACCCATGCATGCGACACATCAAAGAGTGGCTTTTTCGATTACCAGATGAATGGTTAGCAGGAAAGTAGTTTCAGACCATATTTGAACCGGTAGTGTTCCGGAACCGGTTTCGGGTGTCCTGTCGGAAGTGGCCAATAAAAAATGAACCAAACCCATGCATGCGACGCATCAAAGAGCGGCTTTTTCGATAACCAGATGAACGGTAAACAGGAAAATAGTTTTAGGCCGTATCTGAACCGGTTGTGTTCCGAAACCGGTTCGAGGTGTCCCTCCGGAAGTGGTCAATTAAAAAAGTGAACCACACCAAATAGCGGCTTAATCGATAACCAGATGAACAGTAAGCAGGAAAATAGTTTCAGTCCATATCTGAACCGCTTATATATTAAACTGACGAAGTTGAAGGGGTGAATACAACTGAATGCGTCTGACGATGGCCGAAGAATAGTAGGTCGAAACGCGTAACGCTTATCTGAACCGGTTGTGTTCCGGAACCGGTTCCTGGTGTCCCACCGGAAGTGGCCAGTTAAAAAACGAACCAAATCCATGTATATGAAACATCAAATCATCAAAAATGTTGAATAACCAGATAAACGGGCAGCATGAAAATAGTCTCTGACCACACCGAAGATTACCAGCAGTGTTGCAGAATCAGGATTGGATGCATCGCTGAAATTACGAAGGTGAACAAAATCAATGCAAGCGATAAATATGCGTTAAAGAACAAAATCTTAATATAAATTAAAGCAATCTTGTCAAATCACACCATTTTAGATTCCTGAGACGTAATTATACAGTAGGATGAAGCAACGTTGTATGGGGAAATTTTAATTGTATAGCATCAATACCCTTTTGCGGTTGAAATTACTACGCACAATTTTGATGCAACTGGTTGAGCCCTCGCGCTCTGTAACATGGTTGAAATTTGAATGAGTTTTATTATAAGAAATTTCACTAGCCTGCACTTTTTTTTTTGTCAAATTTTACAACCATCTTATAATCAATGATAATAAAATAAAGGCTAAAGTGCGCAGAAAAAAAATTGCCGAACTATCTTGATAATGATCGGCATCCAGTGCTGGTGAAGGTGGTCAAATAGTCAACTGAGAGGTTTGATTTTTTTCAGCTCTGCTTATACGTTTAAAATAGGGTATGTGTGCCATCAGTAATCTCACGCTCCCATTTCCATCTTATCCGAAAACAAGCGATTACGACACCAATTTATTCCGTTCTTTTCGTTTTCTTGCGTGCTCGCTTCTAACAACAAATACAAAAATTTGAAACAAAACAAACTACGCTTCAATCCTTTGTTTTTCGTAGGATGAAAATGGGAGCCACATGCTTAATAAGGGAACCAATACCCTATAACATATCTCTTAAGTCAAGGGGGGGCCCCTTCGAAAATTTTATTCGGAATTCATCATTTTGAGGAAGGGCACACATAAATAGGGGAGATCGGGGCGAAATGGACACCCCTATTTTTGCCGAAACCGTTGACTTTTATGCTAAACTTTTAATGCATAAGTATAAAGGAAAAAGTCATCGTTCTATTTTTCAAAAGCACCATTCATATGCCTCCAAAATAACCTAAATATCATTGAAATTGAAATATGGTTTTCAAATGGTGAAATTCGTATAATTTCAACGCAGCAGCAAATAAGGTATTACGAGTGTTTGAGTGTGTCCACCATAAAAACAAGTGAAATGCTTCCTTTTCTGCATGTATACGTAGATTTAGCAATGGATAAAGTATTTTATTTGTGATTAGAATTTACTAAAAATAGAAATTTCAATGTTGTAGTCGATTTGGGGCGAACACTGGCAATAACGAATGGATGTACGCACATTGCATGCTGTTAGGCGTTTAAGAGTGTTTGGAAAAAATCAATTGGATTATTTTAGCCTAAAGTTTACTTAATTAATTTTGATGTTATGTAAACTCGTCTATAATGGAGTATTTCATCTGTGGTATCGATCTCCGTGGGCAAATTACTTAACTGATCGATGTAATCAAAGAATTAGCATAAAATATGCAGGGGTGTCCATTATGCCCCGATGGGTGTCCATTTCGCCCCGTACCTTCTCTGCCAGCCCAAAAAAAAACACGATTTACAATTCATTATTTCTTCACAATAAAGACATTCTACTTGCTGTAAATGATTGAAATGCGTAGGAAACAAACTAAAGTTGTAAGCCAACTGATAATATGCTAAGGTTTTCTCTGTTATACAGGCCTAACGTACTCATTTGCTTAGAGTGTCCATTATGCCCCTAATCCCCCTTATTTCACTTTAAATTTTAAAGTGAAATTAGCGTCCTCCAGAAAATTTATTACCAAATCCGATGAGTTAAGCGGATTTGCTCAATTGTTTATGTATTTATTTCATCAAATACATTAATTATTTATCAACTCCACTCCCCCATTGATAGGTCAACGAGCACTGTGACAAAAGAAGAAAATGAGATTTGTTCCGTTCTAGAGTATTCTCAGAATACAGGAACGCTTCGGCTTATGGCTCTTGAATACATATTCGACGAGAAAGGCACTATCACCACTAGGTGGATTAATCTGGGTTTTTATTTGCTGTATTTTATTCTTTTATGGCAAAAAAACAGCAAAGGCGATTAAAAAACCTGTATTTTTTGACAAAATAAAACAACACAATATTGACATTCAACGGACAACTAAATACAGTGGTGTTAGGGTCTTGAGTGCAAACTTTTTAAAGGGTGATAGAGGACCATAAATGGTGAAAAAAATGTTCTACGCATATGGTCAAATCTCAACCGTTACGTAGTTATTGAACATTCCATGTGTTTGATTTTTATTGCCTCAACTGGCTATAAATTTAAAATGGTCAAACTTATTGCAGTTTTTCCTCCTAATTCGAAAGATTATAAAATTTTCTAATAAATGGCATTTTTGAATCGATTGGTTTAATTAAATAAGTTTTCTAGAGCAAATAGCTCAAAAGTAGTGTGTTTTAATTTGTGTTTGTCAATAATCTTTGAAAAATGCGTAATTACTTAAAAGTCTTTCTTTGGCAAGGTTGTGGCCCCTTGTTTCATTCTACAATTCGTTCTTTGACATCAAACTTTTATCTCTTATTGTTTCCTTGCAATTTCGATTCAAACATAGCATTTCAGATCTTAAATTTGCAACTGTCAAGGTAAGCACTTTTTTGCGCATTGTGCCGCACATTTAAATTGAAATTGCAAGAAAACGATTAGAGATAGAAGTTTGGTATCAAAGAACGAATTGTAAAGTGAAGCAGGGGCCACGACTTTGCCTAAGAAAGAATTTTTATTTATTACGCATTGTTTTAAAATATCGAATCGCAAATCGACCACGTTCTGATTGATGGACGGCACTTCTCCGACATTATCGACGTCAGGACCTATCGTGGCGCTAATATCGACTCCGATCACTACCTGGTGATGGTTAAACTGCGCCCAAAACTCTCCGTTATTAACAACGTACATTACCGGCGGCCGCCCCGGTACGATCTAGAGCGACTGAAGCAACCGAATGTCGCCACCGCATACGCGCAGAATCTCGAGGCAGCGTTGCCGGACGAGGGTGTGCTCGATGTGGCCCCAGTAAACCACAGATCGTAATGGGAAGTGCATTCAAAATCGTATATCGCTCTGTCAGAAATCAAAATCGTAAAAACCGTTGAATGTTGTTATAAAAATGTCAAGTCCAATTGTATATAAATCGTTGCTGCGATTTGTTTTGCAGTAAGTTTGTTGTGTATAAAGCAAGTCATAAATCGCGCTAATTGAAATCGTCACTGTTTGTAAACGCTTACAAGTCACATATAATGTTAGTAAAGTTTGGTTGGGAATCGTAATGACTTAATGAATTTCGGCACCACGACGATGCAAAATGAAAAAAGCAACCCACTTGCCTTGCTCATCATCGCCTGGCCGCTGATTATGTTTTGGGACTGGAAACATTCTGTTTGCCAATAATGATATTCGGGCAATCTTTGGGAGTGTTCATAGTTACCGGAGGAAGACATTTGTCTCACAAACACAATAGTCCTGTTCAACGACGCACGTTGAACTTGCTCGAAGTTGCCGCATCCTACTCTCACCCGGTCGTTGACCAATGGATAAGAGCAAGATGCAGCAACCTCGAGCAAGTCCAACCTGCGTCGTTGAACAGGACTAATTATTCCTACATGGACAGTAAACATTTCCCGCGACGACGACGACGGCGACGACGACGACGACGATAACGACGTCGACGACGTCGTCGTCGTCGAAACGTACACTCGATGCGGGACTGATGTTGTAAACAAAACTTGTCGTAATAAGTGCAAATCAAACTCGCTACGAGTTGTATATAAATTGAGAACTCATCATTAGGTATACTTTATATCAGTACAGCATTGTAATAAATGAAATCGCAATGACTTAGGAAAAAAATGCAGCCCATTCTTCATATCTGCACTCATGTAGGAAGGCAAAGGCAAGTGTTATGGGTGGTTTAGAAAGCTTTAGCTTATATTGGCCAAAATTTGTGCTCTTCTCAAGGCAATTCAGTTAGTACAATGGTAAGGGCTTAGACTCACAATCTCGAGGTGCCGTGTTCTAGGCTAGGTGTCAACTTTTTTTTACAGCTAATTTCGGACATCGTATTACATATCACCCGAAGTCGTATTTTATTCTTTCGATCGATTATTCAGGACATCGTAATGATGATCATATGAAATCGCGAAATATCGTCAGAAGTATGTATATGGCCTCCACTTTGGTACGTATATAGCAGTTTTGTGCTGTTTATACGATTGAATTAGTTCTTATATAGTAGTGTATAACACAAATTATACACACCAAAATGTTTACTGGGGCCCCTCTAGAGGACTGCTGGAGTACAATCAAAGCAGCCATCAACAACGCAGCTGAGAGCACTATCGGGTACGTAGAACGGAGTCGACGAAACGATTGGTTCGACGAGGAGTGCAGAGCGGTTCTGGAGGAGAAGGATGCAGCGCGGGCGGTAATGCTGCAGCATGGAACCCGACAGAATGTGGAGCGATACAGACAGAAGCGGAAGCAGCAGACCCGTCTCTTTCGGGAGACAAAGCGCCGCCTGGAAGTAGCGGAGTGTGAGGAAATGGAACTGCTGTCTTGTTCACAAGAAGTTCTACCAGAAGCTCAACGCATCCCGCAAAGGCTACGTGCCGCAAGCCGAAATCTGCAGGGATAAGGACGGGAGCCTCCTGACGGACAAACGTGACGTGGTCGAAAGGTGGAAGCAGCACTTCGACGAGCACCTGAATGGCGAAGAGAATGTAGGCACGGAGGACCAAGGCAGCGGAGGAAATGACTATGTTGGTGCAGCAGAGGACGGGAACAAACCAACTCCCACGCTGAGGGAAGTTAAGGATGCCATCCACCAGCTCAAAAACAACAAAGCGGCTGGTAAGGACGGTATCGCAGCGGAACTCATCAAAATGGGCCCGGAAAAGTTGGCCACCTGTCTGCAGAGATGGCATAGATACACTGATAAACAGCTCTGCGTACACATCTTCAATAAAATGAGCGCCGCTCTCTTTTGCTACGAATGTGGACCGGCAACAAACACACATCGCTCAGCCGCAAAACTTTGCGTGAGAGTGCGAATGTGTTAGTTGCCACACCAGCTGCGCGAGACGTCGCAGAGCTCAAACTTTTTCTGCGTGAGCTTTGCTCATTTCTAGGAATGTGCTACACATCTGCGCTGATTGAGCTGCAAGTTGTAGGCTCTCGGCAGTACAGAGTAGCGCAGCGCTGTGATGTGAGCTGTGTGTTGGACTGTACTTTCTCTTGCTTTCCTACGCTCACCGTCGTGCGCGATGCGACAACGATGCCGAGCGCGTGCAGTCGGACCACGCAGAAGATAATTCTTTACACGCACTCTTTCTCATCATGCTGGCTGTGTGTAATGTGTATTTTTTTATCTTCTCACTTAGCGCTCTGAGGTGTATGCCATCTCTGCCTGTCTGCACCAGTTAGTAGTCAAGATCTGGGAAACCGAACAGCTACCGGAGGAGTGGAAGGAAGGGATAATCTGTCCCATCCACAAGAAAGGCGACAAGTTAATGTGTGAGAACTTTCGAGCGATCACCATTCTGAATGCCGCCTACAAAGTGCTATCCCAGATCATCTTCCGTCGTCTTTCACCTAAAGTAAATGAGTTCATGGGAAGTTACCAAGCCGGTTTCATCGACGGCCGGTCGACAACGGACCAGATCTTCACCGTACGGCAAATCCTCCAGAAATGCCGTCCCAACGCATCACCTGTTCATCGACTTCAAAGCGGCATACGACAGTATCGACCGCACAGAGCTATGGAAAATTATGGACGAGAACAGCTTTCCCGGGAAGCTGACTAGACTGATAAGAGCAACGATGGACGGTGTGCAGAACAGCGTAAGGATTTCGAGTGAACTATCCAGTTCATTTGAATCTCGACGGGGACTACGACAAGGTGATGAACTTTCCTGCCTACTATTCAACATCGCCCTGGAAGGTGTTATGCGACAAGCCGGGCTCAACAGCCGGGGTATGATCTTCACGAAATCCAGCCAATTTGTATGTTTTGCGGATGACATGGATATTATTGCTAGGACATTTGGAACGGTGGCAGAACAGTACACCCGCCTGAAACGTGAAGCAGCAAAGGTCTGACTGGTGGTGAATGCGGCTAAGACAAAGTACATGCTGGTAGGTGGGACTGAGCGAGACAGGACAAGCCTTGGCAGCAATGTTACGATAGACGGGGATACTTTCGAGGTGGTAGAAGAATTCGTCTACCTCGGTTCCTTGCTAACGGCTGACAATAACGTGAGCCGTGAAATACGAAGGCGCATCATTAGTGGAAGTCGTGCCTATTATGGGCTCCAGAAGAAACTGCGGTCGAAAAAGATTCACCCACGCACCAAATGCACCATGTACAAAACGCTAATCCCAGACAACCAGCCATCGTATAAGATGTTGTATAGGATGATAAAGTGGAGGCCATATGCGTGCATGCCTTCATTTAGGTGCATGTAAAATGTACGCATATCGCCTCCACTTTAACATCTTATACAACATCTTATACGATAACTGGTTGACTGGGATAAGACCGGTGGTCCTCTACGGGCACGAGACTTGGACCATGCTCGAGGAGGACCTGCAAGCACTCTGAGTTTTTGAGCGACGCGTGCTAAGGACGATCTTTGTTGGTGTGCAGGAGAACGGTGTGTGGCGGAGAAGAATGAACCACGAGCTCGCTGCACTTTACGGCGAACCCAGCATCCAGAAGGTGGCCAAAGCCGGAAGGATACGGTGGGCAGGGCATGTTGCAAGAATGCCGGACAACAACCCTGCAAAGCTGGTGTTTGCAACTGATCCGATTGGCACAAGAAGGCGTGTAGCGCAGAGAGCACTATGGGCGGACCAGGTGGAGGGTGACCTGGCGAGCATTGGGCGCGACCGAGGATGGAGAGCTGCAACCTCAAACCGAGTATTGTGGCGTTCTATTGTTGATTATGTTTTGTCTTAAATGTGATGTTGAACAAATAAATGTATTCCGTACTTAAAGGCAACATGGTGGCAAACCAATACCGTGCCGTCAAAAAAAATGTGTAATTTAAAATATATTCAAAACATATATTTGTTATGTTATAGTATTATTATAGTACATACCAATAGCTTCCAAAATTTATCTTTCTGATAATAAAGCAAAAAAAAAACAAAACCTCTCCATCTAATACGAAATGTATGTTTTTTTTAGTAGGCACTGTAATGTTATCTTGAATTTGATCATGCCTTGCCTAATGAAAAGTGATGTCTGTACGTAGTCCGTCAAACTGCATCTATCAAACATCTTTATTTGTTGTCAAATTACCTTGAAATAACATCATTTGAATGTGTTTTAAACATCAAGCCGAAAAAGTTGTGAAAAGGTATTATTTTCGACCATAATATAACAAGACATGCAGGTAGTTAAATCAAAACAAACATACCAATTGACACTCTTGGGGATTTGTTAAAATTTTGACTTTCTAGAAGAATGTCGGAAATCACAATTTATGAATCAGCAAAATACTTTAGCATTAGCATTAGCATTAAGCGAGTCGCACAAATTCGTAGGTGGTACAGTCCTAGACCGCTGTTATGAGGGTTGCCTCCTTCCCGTCTGAACCAAAGCACAAAGATTTGGGACTAATCTCTGACTCTTAGACAAGACTGACTCTCTCTCTCTCTCTTCTTGGCGTAACGTCCTCATTGGGACAAAGCCTGCTTCTCAGCTTAGTGTTCTATGAGCACTTCCACAGTTATTAACTGAGAGCTTCCTCTGCCAATGACCATTTTGCATGCGTATATCGTGTGGCAGGCACGAAGATACTCTATGCCCAAGGAAGTCTAAGAAATTTCCTTTACGAAAAGATCCTGGACCGACCGGGAATCGAACCCGTCACCCTCAGCATGGTCATGCTGAATACCCGTGCGTTTACCGCCTCGGCTATATGGGCCCCACAAGACTGACGCAATCCTCCAATGGTCGAGCACTGTCCTGGCCACGTCCTTGCGACTGCTGAGGAATGGGAAAGGATGGTTAGTTTTGGACACCTATGAAAAATGTAGACAACTCTACGATCTCTCAGGCCTAGGTGTCACGGGAATTTGGGTGTTGTTAGTGGAAGGGTAAACTCCAAACGATACGCTTGGTCAACGTTCAGGCACACCATTGTTAGTCTTCTTCGAATTAGTTGTCTGCCCGATTAATCCAGGTTTTCTCGTCATCTTGGTGGCATTTGGTTGAATTACTAGATTCTTCGGTTGATAATCTGAAATATAAAATAATATTAACATCGTACGTCAAATAAGCTACATATAAGTGATACGCTCGCCACAGTTGCATATTTTTACAATATTTATTATATCATACGATAAATTTACCTCAAACCTGCTGAAATAAAATGTTGATTAGCAGTACATACATTGAAACAAAATTAACTACAAAACACAAAAAAGCATCAAACTTTGATCTTGGAATATTTATAAATACGATAAATGTCAAGATCAAAATTTGATTTGGTAGATCTTACACCGCAACGCACCATTCTAAGGTGATCTACCCACGTTACGAGAAAATTTATGAATCAGCAAAATACTTGTCCACAAATATGAATCAGTTTAGACACTATTTATGAATCATCGAGTTTTTCGCAAATTTCGTATAGCTCATGACACTATACATCTCTATGGCTGTAGAATCACAATCTTAGAACACATAAGCGAAAAAAGAAATCAAAAATCTGAATCGATTCCAGCACCTCAGAAGATGTGTTCAACTTTTAAGACGAAAAGTACTCCAACATGATATTTACTGTATACATTCTATAGACATGCGCCTGAATACTTCGTTTGCGCTAAAAAAACGTGAAACTGGTACCGAAGAGTTTTTAAGGTTATTTATAGTCAATTATTGATTACTAGGGCCTAACAACGCCTTTTAATCGTTGCTTGCTGTCTTCCTATGAAGGAACAATTACCACCTCTTTGTAGCATAACATAAAGTCCGAATGAATAAGACAGTGACTTCATCAAAACCCTCTTTGAGCTTTTTCAGTTGTGGCCACCAACATTCTTTCAAAAGCTGTTTTATTCTCATGAATCTCATCACATATATTTTAATCAACGTAACCCCAAATGTTAAAAATCCTGTGCTTTGGTCAATGATTGCTTCTAATACGCCCTCTACCAAGTGTCCGGCTGCAATAACAACGAATTGGTAGGTCATTCAGGTTTCAAATGCTGAGCATTTCTTACAAAATTTGAAAAACTAGTGAAAAATAAAAAAATATAGCAAAATTTCATCTGGGTTTTCGCCTGGTTCATAAATTGTGCCATGCCCGTGTTTTTTCCACATTTTTTGAATCAGGTGTTTTGAACAATGTTTTAGGTGAAATCACTGTTTTAAAGCACTTTTTCTTCATAAACACACTGATTCAACATGTTAGTTGCAGCCTAATTTTTCCCCAAAAAGTCGTTCAGAAACGTCTAAACTGTCATGTTTTTTGTTATTGACAACAGTCACACGTCTTGCAAAAGCGGCTAAAAACATGTCAACAGCCAGCATAAAAATCACGCCGATAATTATCGTTGATTTCGGGAGGAAAATCGGATTGTGCGCTGTAACACGATATACACAAGGATTTGATCTGCAAAAATACTTTTCAGATGTTTTGTTTTTAAGGTGAATATAGAACGAAGCCACACCTTGAATTTTCAAAAGAACAAATCTGAAGAACTTAAAAGCCAGCTGATTCATAAACTATGGGTGCTTCATCGGTGTGGAGTCACTGTATTTTAGACATTAAACCAACTTCCAAAAATGTTGATAGTATTATTTTTCAGCTTGTTGTCGCAATACTTAGTAAGAACATGTTTTCAATTAAAGATGTTACAAATTTCTCTTATAATTCATTTGTACACTATTCGGACCGGCTCTTTATCTTTTCAAGATGTTTTCTGTGTTACTTGGGCCACTAGCTGATTCTTTCCCGAAATCCAATCTTGTCCCTTACCTAGGAATTCGTAGAACTTAAACGATTTTCAGTAAACTAAATTCTTAATGTTCAAATGGCCAAATTCGGGGTGATGTTGATCAAACTGTTAAAAATAATGTTAAAAATAAAATAAAGTTTAGTACCGTCAAGGCACCATTCACCGTGGGGGCTCCATTCACCGTGTGCCTTCGAATATTTTTTCATTATTTCCATATTATGATTGAATGATATGACAATTTCCCTTCAATTTCACCAATACAACACTAATGTATTGTTACCATGTCAAAACGCTCATTATAAACATTTAAAAGTATCATTTTGACACTAAAGTGTGTTTACATGAAGCGGGTTTCTGCTCGTTCACTGCATTCATAGTAAAAAAACGAAAACTGCGCTAAGGTGATTTAAGCGATAAACTAAATGTAGTATGTAACGTTTTTATTCCACCAAGAAGCAATTAAATTCACATATTAGGTATGTATTTTGCATTACCGAAGTAAGTTTAACAAGAAAGTACGATTACTCGTACTTTTTAATTGAAACAAAAAGGCACGGTGAATGGGTACCCTAAAAATCAATGGTCTCCATTCACCGTGCCCCATATTGTCCCATATATCTAGGAAAAATCGAAAATTTGAACAATGGTTTTTCTAATAAAATCTTGCAAGTTATTACTTGAAATGAATTTAAACGAAGAAAATTCCCTTGGCTGGGTTGTTTTGATCATTTTTAAACAAAGTAGAATAAAGTTTCTCATACACGGTGAATGGGTCCCTACTACCACGGTGAATGGTGACCTACCACTGAATTAGGCGACCCTACTACCTTTTACTAATTGTACTATATCACAAAATTTTGTGAAATTCTTTCTACTTCTGTGGATATTGCTTTAATTTTAACCTATAATGAAGGCAATTAAAAGCGGAACCAACAATGTTTATAAGACTATTGTCAAATGACAGCCCTTATTTGCCCCGAATCGTCTTAGATCCACGGTGAATGGTGCCTTGACGGTAGTTGCAGAATGATCCACATTAAACGCCTAAAGGTATAGAATTTCTTAAAAATCGTCTTGCTTTCGCAAAAACATGTTACAGGTCGGACTCGATTATCCGGAGTCGGGTTCGAGCGCTTCCCAAAATAATATCTCGCGAACGGAATGCTGTGAGAAGCTGAAATTTTGACTGATTACTAATCAAAGTTGGCTTGACAAAATGTCAAAATTTCAGCTTTATAGAGCATTCCGTTCCTCAGATATATGTTTTAGAAGCACCAGAATCCGACTCCGGATAATCGAGTCCGACCTGTATTGTCAAATAAAACTTTTACATGATGTATTTACGTCAAAAATTCGTCCTTTGAAACATATTTGTAGCTTCCTCAGCGGTTGAAGGATGTGGATCCCATTGTGATGAACTTCACCCCGCTGATCAGCTACTCCCCAGATTACAGTATTTGGTTTTAAATGTCAGCATTCACCGTTACAAACCGATAAGTAACGTTGCAGACGAGCCTCTCGCAGACACCAACTTTGCATTTCAAGGCCAGGATTTCCTGTTCCTTTCGACACAGTTTGCACCTTCAGCAGGTTCCCAAAGTTTGCACCAGCCAGCATCGTCGTCACCTTGAATACCAACATTACATATCGATATATGTTCCGGCGCAGACCTTCGCCCGCCGGTTCGTGTGTGTCAGCTGACAGAGGCGGATTTGTCTGCTGTGCTGGCGGGAAGAATTTCTCCTTTTCCTTTCGTTTTGAGTAAAATATAAAAAAATAACATTGAAGAAAAAAAAATGTATGCACCTAGGGCCTCGAGGACCGACCGTTCTCAACTGTTGTCGCCGTCTCTCGATCAGGTGTCTTCCCGTCCGGGTTCGATTCGAATTATTAAATTCTTTTATGTTCGTCCTTCAGGTCGTCATCGACGACGACGACGGGTTCTCCTCTAAAAGTAGGTAGGTATGATAACCAAGCGCAAAAAACGTATGAACATGCATACGTTGGGAACCGAGTGGCGAGGAAATAGACATACGTGTGTAGCAGCCCCGGACAGGACGAACCGGGTCAGGGTGCTTCGCGTGAGCGGGAGGATACGAGCAAAGGGAGAGGACACGCAGTCATTTGATAGGCATTTTGTTGTTTATAAAGGAAATTAGTTTGATGGATCGTTGAGATAAGCGCCGTTTATTGCTAGTTTTTCTACGAAATTAAGGTCAGGCAGCAGCGAAGAGGCGACGACGACGCCGGATCTCTCGTAGCATCAGGGTCGCGAGCGAAGAGGGATACATTTCGGAATGCCACCCGCGGATCGCCCAGGGACAAGTGGCAGCGGATCATTAATCATATTGCTTGTTATGTTTGTTTCGGGGGTTTTCTTTCAAATTGTTGTGTGGCAATGAAAGGAGACGGGTGTTTCAAATTTTTAATCATAATATTTTTAATTTATTTCTTAAAATAGTTTGTTTTGTTTCATAAATTTACTTTTCAATTATTGCTCTTTTGCGACTTACAAAAATAGTCTAGATTTTGTTCATTTTATTTCTTGTGTTTTGTGTTGTGATTGCAAGCAGGTTGAGGCCCGCCACAATTTACTGTTTTCTACAGAGTTGACTCTGTTCAGTGTTCTGTTGATCGGCGTTTGTGTCTGGCGGTTCAATAACGCTCAAAGGAAGGTCTGTGAAACAATCTCTAATTTACTGTAGTATTGCTTGTAACATAAGTAAAAAATGAAGGATTCATATCACTCCTGGGAACTTAGTCTCTTCGGATGACGACGGCCATAATAAAACAAATGAAAACTATTAATCAATAAATTATCACACTTTTCTTGTTTTTAGTTAGCATTCTATAATTAAAGTCATACTCTGGGTTTCATCTGTGATTGATTGCTGTTATCTCTGTATCTCTCTCTTTCTATAATAACTATAATATATTCCTGCGATTAGTTGCTTGCTTTTCTGTAATGTTTTGTTTGACTTATCACGCTAAAAATTCAGACCACTGAATGGAAACTCTACATTTAGCCAACAAAGAGGAGATGTGTGACAGTTGAGAATTAACTAACGAAAACTTGCGCGTGAGTGGGAAGAACAAAATAAATAACTTAGAGCAACTCTGGTAAACTCATATCATGGTGAGTGAGGGATTGTGTACTAACATAGGATGGTTTTCCTAACTTTCTAAGATCATTTCCTTTTTAGTGGTTTCAGTGGAACTCTCGCTTTGAGCGAATCTGCCATGCTCTTGTTTGCTTTGCGGGCCTTTTGAGTTTTGTGGTTTGTTCTTATGGTGGTTGCACTCATGTTGTTGTTTCGTTTGAG